>NW_020697213.1:1535016-1680910 GCF_002925995.2 Terrapene triunguis
GCGGCCAGAGCGCCGCGCCGCCGCCCCCCTCCAGGTGCCGCCCCAAGCACCAGCTTGGGTGCTTGGTGCCTGGGGCCGGCCCTGAGGCCATGGCCTACGTAGCCCATAGTTAATCCACCACTGAGTGAACACATTGTAAATTACACAAACTTGTACCTCATAATAAATAATCAGGAAGCATAAGACTGACTATAAAAGCATTACAAGAAACAACTCTGTGGGCTTTCTATGCCATGCTAAAAGCATACAAAAGTATAACTCAACCTGTTCAAATATAGGGGAGTAAAGTCTGAGGTTCAGCTAACTAATTAAGGGGGAAAAATAGAAACTGCATCTTCGGATCTGCACATACTACATGTGCACAGTTACTCAGTTGCATTAGAACATAACTAAAATAATTCTCTTGCTCCACCATAAAAAAGAACACAACTTCTAATGCCATCTCTTCCAAAGCAGCAAAAACATCCTCCATATCAAAGTGCAAAAACTCATGCCAAATGAAAACATACTCCACCTCTAACATCACTCCCAAGCCTCGACAACACTAACCTCCAGACTAATAGAGCAAACTAGTTTATTCAGACTAGAATATGATTCAGGATACCAGATCAAAATCTAAAACACCAGTACAGGGATCACTGGGAAGAATAGATCAAAAACAACAAGATAATTAGCTACATATCCCTACGCAGAACAATCACATAATCAAGTACATCATGATGAAATATGAAAAACTAAGACAGGCTCTTGTTAAATATCAAATCCATGACCAACTAGCAGACACAAAACGCTGTTCAAATCCAGTGAGGAATGACTGTACAACATTTTTGACACAGAGATTCTACTCTAGTGTCCAAAATATAAGGGAATGTGAGAAAGGTATTTCCTCAAATTATCAGAAATGATAAAGAAAAACTGTAAGTAACAAGAGAGATGGCAGGAATTGCATTTCACTGCCAGAAAATCAAGAATAGTCAATAACAAAAGGCAATGGCATAAAACCTGAAGTGCATTATAAAACCCTGACCAGGACAGATATTTGATTTATTTTACCTATTTCTGGCAGATACCCAAGGCAGATACACTTTGGCAACATTTGTATAGCTTGTCATGAAATCAAATGTTACTGCACTGGCTTGACAGATATGAACACAGGCAATTGTGCAACAAACAATAATGCAATTATTAATGCAAGAATATTATTTTTATTGGAAATCAGAGGTGCTATTAGGCTTACAGTTGCTGGATTAGAAAACTAGATTGAAGAGGTGGGAATTACATTTAGACTTAAAAATGGTGGCCATTCTAAGTTCCTATGGAAGCAAATTCCAAAAGCTTGAGACAGCAGCCAAGACAGCTGTGCCTCCTGTGCAATTCCATTGTTTCTAAAGAGGGGCGCTGTTAAGCACAGTTGAGGATGCAAAGGGTGAGCTAATCCTTTAGGTATCTTGGTTTTAGACATTTGATGGCTTTGAAAAAAATAGTCACAGATGGCAGAATACCTTTTTTGTGGCTAATGTGAGTGTCCAATTTGAAAGTGGAATCCAGAATAGAACCATAGATGGTTGAATACCTTTCTGATTGGGGACATCCATCCTCAGTTCTTAGCAACATCATGGTGTCTCTTCAAACTCTTTCATTCTGTCTTCAAGCATAACCTGCACCTTGCTTGGATTTAACTTCAGTCACCTCTTCCCCGTCCAGGTGCTGATCTCAACTGAGTGCTGGGTTACGTTTATGTATGATATGAACAATAAATAGAGTTGAGGATCATCTGCATATTATAGACATTTGAGACATAGAATCTGGATTAGATGGACCACTGATCTGGTCACTACAGCAGTTTCTATGTTTCTACAGTTACACCAACAACTGCATATAGATATTAAAGAGGACATGAGAGAGAGTGGAACCTTGTGATACCCTACAGGTGAAGCTTTTTGATAACAGAAAAGCAGTTGCCCATCAGCATCATCTGGGTGTAGCCCTGAAGGAAGGTTTCAAACCATTTAAAAATATTTCTCTTTACTCCTGTTGCATCTTTAAAACTGGACAGCAGTATTCTCTGACTGACCATCTAGAATAAAGAGGAAAGATCTAGGAGAAAGAGCACTGGTATTTGTCCTTTATTAATGGATAGTTAAAGACTGTCCACAATATCCTGTCCTGGAACAGGAATGGGAATGATCTTGGATGTTGGCTGTGGACAGACATACTTGGAGATAGTTCTCAATTAACTTTTTCAGAAACTTTTGCCACCTGGTGCTAGTTGACAAGGTCTATTGCATCTCCTGAAGATTTCTTTAAGGCTGGCCAGATGTATAATATGTCTTAAAATGAGGAGGTAGAGTTCCTTCTTTGGATGAGATGCTGACACTCTTTGTTAGGAGAAGCATGAGGTCATGGCTGGCTTTTGTCTCCTTTGATATGTCCAAGCTGTCCTATCGGGTAAACAGATCAAATTTAGGGGGGAAAGTGTCATGTAATGGGCAAGTGCAGGGTGACTGGTTCCAGGTATCCTGAGAACCCTTCTCAGATGCAGATAATCTTGGTGCAGAAGTCTAATTGCAGTGAATCATACTGGGTTCTGTTATGGATTGCAGAAAATCTATTTTGATTAAGCAGAAGCCACACTGAATAGTTCTTTCAGGCATGTTTTGGCATCCACTATGGAGGAAGAGAAAAAGATTCTCTTACTATAACAGCCTAAACATAAGCTTGTAAGAAATCTTTGTCCTTCAGTTTGTTTGCCTCAGCTCAAGTTTTCTATCACAAATACCCAAGTTATTACACTTTCCACTTCATCTGGTACAAGTTGTCTGAGATCCCTTAAGAGCTGCATGGCAAAGAGGAGGAAGGAGTCCTTTGGGAGCCATTATTCTGAGGGCAGTGGCAAGTGCATGATCATCTTGACTCCCCAGATCTGCTGCCCCTGATAAAATGATAAACTATTTTTGTAACTGGATATGTTTTGGAGATTGGTAGGATTCATGAGCTTTTGGAAGTGGGCCAAAGTGTAGTAGCTATCCTGTTGTCTGGAAGCAGAGAATTCTGACCACTTTTTTTACATGAGGTGATGGTCTGTCCAAGAGAGTGGCTGGTTACTAATATTCTCTGTGTCCACATCTAGTCCGAAGATCACGTTCAAGGTGTATCTGGCTATATGGTCTGGATAAGAAATTACCTGTGAGACTCCTAAAGTAGAGACAGAGTGGCGATGAACTTCCTGTTTCTTGTTTCCAAGGCCCATCTCTGACATCTTCTTGTGGATGACTAGCTGTCAGCTTAAGCTCAACATAGTAAAACAGAACTCCTAAAGCTTTCCTTTCAAGTCCTTTCCCTCCTCTCTCAGTCTGTGGAAAACATCACCATCCTCGCTGTCTCTCAGGTCTGTACTCTGGGCGTTACCTGTGACTGGCCCTCTCTCTAGAGCAGGGGTGGGCAAACTTTTTGGCCCGAAGGCCACATTGGGGTTGCGCAACTGTATGGAGGGCCGGGTAGGGAAGGCTGTGCCTCCCCAAATAGCCTGGCCCCCTCCTCCTATCCGCCCCCTCCCACTTCCCGCCCCCTGACTGCCCCCCTCAGAACTCCCAACCCATCCAACGCCCCCTGCTCCTTGTCCCCTGACCGCCCCCTCCCGGGACCCCTGCCCCCATCCAACCCCCCTGCTCCCTGTCCCCTGACTGCCCTGACCCCTATCCACACCCCTGCCCCCTGACAGCCCCCCCAGGACTCCCACCCCCTATCCAACTGCCCTCTGCTCCTCGTCCCCTGACCACCCCTCCCGGGACCCCCCGCCCCTAACTGCCCCCCGGGATCCCACCCCCTTATCCAACCCCCCCGCTCCCTGTCCCCTGACTGCCTTCCCGACCCCTATCCACATCCCCGCCCCTTGACACGCCCCCCGGGACTCCCACTCCCAACCCTCTACTGACCTGAGAGGGACAATGTGGGAAGCTGAGAGCCTGGTCTCTCAGCTGCACTGGCAGCTCCCTGCTGGGAGCCTGGCTGCCTCACAGGCTCCCGGTGGGCTGTTGCCCCATCTTCTCCCGCTCCCTGTTCCCTGCTGGGAGCAGTGGGAAGCCACCCAAGGTTTCTCACCTCCCCATTCCCTGCTGGGAGTAGGGCGGAAGCCATCCAGAATTTCTTTGCACACACACCCACCTCCAAGCCGTGAAATTGACAGGACAGCACGGCTCCCTGAAAGCTGCCCACCCTTCTCAGCCCGGCTCCCAGCAGGGAGCAGGGTCCAGCCACCCAGGCTTCTTGCCCCAGCTCCATGCCTTGAGTGGGATCCATTCTCGCCTCAGCTCCTAGTCAGGATTGGGGTCCAGCTGCCCAGCTCTCCATGGGAGCTGGGGGCAGCTGGGCTCTAGCTGTCCTGCTTTCTTGTCAATTTCATGGCTCCTGCCCTGAAGACAGCCAACAGTCAATGTAAGTAACACCGTGTCTAACTACACCATCACCCTGACTGCACTGACATAAGCCCTACGCCTCTCATGGAGGTGGAGTTATTTTGTCGGTGTAGTAGGGCACTGACGTCGGTGGGCGCACCATTCTAGTGTAGACACTGATATAATTAGGTCGACATAAGCTGCCTTGCATCGACCTAACTCTGTAGTATAAAGCAGCCCTGAATTTGTCCAGCTTCAACTTCCAGCCATTGGCTCTTGTTATACCTTTGTCTGCTAAATTGAAAGGCCTCTATATTATCAATTTTCTGTTCCCCATATTGGTAATTATAGACTATGATCCAGTCACCCTTAAGCTTCTCTTTGATAAACTAAATAGACAGCTCAAACACTTAAAGGCCTGTTTTCCAATTTTTAATCATTCATAGATTCCAAGACCAGACGGGATCATTGTGATCATTTAGTCTCACCTCCTGTATAGCTTAAGCCACAGAACTTTCTCAAAATAATTCCTACAGCAGATGTTTTTAAAAAACAACCAATCTTGATTTTTAAATTGTTAGCGATATCCACCATGTCCCGTGGTAAATTGTTCCAATGGTTAATAACCCTCACTGTCAAAAATTTACATCTTATCTCCAGTCTGCATTTGTCTAGCTTCAACTTCCAGCTATTGGATTGTGTTATACCTTTCTCTGATAGATTGAAGAGCCCCTTATTAAGTATTTGCTACCCACGTAGATATTTATAGACTGCAGTCAGGTCATTCCTTAACCTTCTCTTAACATAAGAACATAAGAACGGCCATACTGGGTCAGACCAAAGGTCCATCTAGCCCAGTATCCTGTCTTCTGACAGGGGCCAATGCCAGGTGCCCCAGAGGGACTGAACAGAACACGTAATTATCAAGTGATCCATCCCCTGTCGCCCATTCCCAGGCTCTGGCAAACAGAGGCTGGGGACACCAACCCTGCCCATCCTGGCTAATACCCATTGATGGACCTATCCTCCATGAACTTTCGTAGTTCTTTTTTGAACCGAGTTATGGTCTTGACCTTCACAACATCCTCTGAAAAGGGGTTCCACAGGTCGACTGTGCATTGTGTGAAGAAATACTTCCTTTTGTTTGTTTTAAACCTACTGCCTATTAATTCTTGTAGCCATCTTAGTGGCTGTCTCCCCAGGCCTTGGCTGCTGTGTTGTTCTACAGACAGCCCAGCTGCCCAGCCTACAATTCTGCTGCTCCCACTCCCTGGCTGCAAGCTGAACTCCAGCTCTGATTCCCTGTCACCTTCCAGCCAGGTGGACTAGAACAGTACCGGACATGGACTGTAATCCAATTATCTCCCCTTTCAGGAAGAACTGGAGAGCAAGAGGCACTGCAGACAGGTCCTGGCAGGCAGGGAGACAGGAAACAAAATGCTGAGTGCCTGGCTGCAGCAAAAATCCTGAATTCTGTAGCATCTTGTAAAAATACTAGATTCTGCAGCCACCTAAGAGGTCTTAAGGCTCTGAGTAAAAGGGGCAGTTCACATATCTTAAAGTTACTGTTTCAGTACCTCAACAGATTCAGGTAGACATCACTACATCAGTTAACACTCTATTCGTGTTATCGCATTTATGTCTGTAACCATAAGGGCTAAAAAGGTAATTTTTTTTAAACGTAAGATGAAATCTGGAGCAAGAGGTAAATTTCATGGCTGCAAAATCACAAAATACATGAGGTCCTTCTTACTGATCAGCCCTTTTAGCTCTAGTGGTAAATTCCTTTGGATTTTAAGCAGAAAAACCAGGGTTCTAATCCCAGTGCCCCAGGTAAGCATGTGATCGAGTTATTGTATGCTGGCTGCACTACATAAATTAAGGTATGGTATATCTAGAGTGGATGGACTTCACAGAGCAAACTGCCTTTCTCTGATTCAAAGTGAATCTTTTAACAAGAGATGGGAGACAATTACAGTTAAATGTGGGACGTTTCAAAACTTTGGTTACAAAAGATACAAAGTACTGTAATCCATTTGTAAAACTCTAATTGCACACACTGCTCTCTCCCTGCTGCTGTGGAAAATTAGCAGTGGAACTGGGAAATGTGTAAAGACCCTAACATTCCAAGCATTCTTTCTTCTTATTGTGGTTGACTTGCTGCTAATGAAAGTGAGGGACTAGCAGTACTGCCTAAACCAGGTCTAGTGGGGAGAAAGCTGAAGGCACCCAGCTTGGCCATTGCACTTGCAGCCCAACCTGCTATTCTTGTCTTGTGCTCCCACCCTACAGCTCCACTAATGCACTTCAGTCCTGGCTATTGCTGCCCTGTGCTTTCTCTTTCACCTCAACCAATGCCTCAGGATTCCCACACTGGGCCTCTCCTAAACAGAGGTGCTTAGACAGCAAGGTGATAAGCACCTGATGAAAATCTGAGAGAGAGAGAAAGAGATTCACTACTGATTGTGCAAAACTCTATAGTTCTGTGATGTGCATAAATACATTAGGTCTGCTTGAGAGCACCATATTCATCTCACGTGTGACCTCAGTCAAATATGAATCCAGATCTGACTCCAGGACTCCTAAGGCTGAAGCATTAGGCTTGCTGCACCCTCTGTTGCCCCCCAGATAGAATACATTCCGTTTAAAACTACATTGTGAGCTCCTCCCACAAGTCCAGGAGATGCTTCTCTTTTCAAATATTGCCACTTTTCAGATATTGCAGCTGTTGAGGCCATTCCTGACAGTCAACCCCAAGATACAGTGACAGATTGTATTTGGAAGGTGATAATCAAGGACCCAGTTCCTTCATAAAGTCTCTACTTTAGTTTATTCACTTATTTCTCTATGTGAGGCTCAGAATTTGCAAAGAAAAGATATTCTCTATTAGACAGAGATTTGGGAAAATCCAACAGAAAAACAGGTGTCAGTTGAAATGCAATGCCTGATGCATCAGTCAGCATCTGGAACAGATGTGAGGCATCACTGCATGATCAGCTTGTGGCAGCTTCCATCAAAAGCACCATCAAAACTGGGACCCATAACACAGTTGTGACACCATCAAGACATGTGTGTTCCAGCTCCCAAATCCCACCCCCACCACCTCACAGTAGAGCTCTGTGAAGAAGTGTTTTGTAAAAATTTCATTGCATTGTTACATTTATATGATTATTATGGCACAAACTAGGTTTTTTTGTTAAAAATAGTATTAAAATGACATAACAATGAACATTTTGTAACATTTTGAAAAACTCCTGTGACACAATGGGTCAGATGTTTCTTTTTACATGACTGTCACTGGCTAAACGTTTCAAGGCATGTTTCTCAGATGATAGGAGACTTTTTTATTTTCTTTTATAGCAATTAATGAGTAAATTATATTTTATGCAGCATTGTGGTAGTGATGTTGGTCCCAGGATATTAGAGACAAGAGGTTAAGGTAATATATATTTTTTGGACCAACTTCTGTTGGTGAGAGAGAGACAAGCTTTTGAGCTTACACAGAGCTCTTGACCTGAAGAAGGGCTCTGTGTAAACTCAAAAGCATGTCTCTCTCACCAACAGAAGTTGGTCCAATAAAAGATATTACCTCACCCTCCTTGTCTCTCTAGATTATGTCTGTCATTCACCGTCACAGGTAAGGTTCTTGTGTGGATGCTCAGAGGACTTCCATAGCTGCAGATTGGAATAGATCCCCTTTGTGAGTGCTGCTGTCTCACAAAGTTCATTCTATGTTTAGCTCCATTTCTTTATTATTATTTTTAGATTTTTTGCTAAATGAGATAAATTAGTCAGTCATGTGCTGAAAAAGGCTACAGAGACTGGGAATGGTAAGAACAGCCCTTTGGAGATGGTACCACTTGGAGGCAGATCATGGCAGTCAGATTTGGGGCCTGATTTTCAGAAGGTCTAAGCACTCACAGCTCTAGTTAATGTCAATGGGAAGTGGAGGTGCTTAGCATTCCTGAAAATCCAGCCGTTGATGTTTTGGAGGCAGGTATTTGGTGCTGTGAGTCTGAGATTGTATTGATCTGTGTTTTCTCTGCTCCCGTCCTGCTGCTGTCACCTGTAGAGCATAAAAGGGGGGTTTCCAAAAGAGGCACAGTGGGATGGAATATTGGTGAAACCAGTTCACACAACAAGCAGTTGTCCTCTTCTGAGCATGATCCTCCTTTTTTGCGTAACGTACATACTACTGCAATGATTGCATTATAAAATTGATTAGAGTGGACTTGGCAGAATTCTAGTGATAATGCACCATATTTTTCCTGAATTGGACCTTAAATTTGGACATCAAATGTGACAGTAACTTAGAATTATTTTTGTTTTGCATTGTCCCATGTGTTGGAATGTGCTAGGGGCTACACATAAGGAATCTGTAACAGTGAACTCTTCTGCTTACCCACCTTATTAACAGGTATTAGAACTTGCACAATTTTATGCAGGGATTTAACAGCTGCCACAAGGGTTGGTCGACAGAAGAGCCTTAACCCTTATTATAGAGCTCTGTGATGCAGTCATCTAGTCACCAGTTAGCTCTGATTCTCTTATCTTTCCATGGTACAAGAAAAATCATGTTGGTGGCGCTTTGGAAGCAAAACATGATGCAGCGAATCAGCAGAAAGTCCCAGAAGTTAGTGTCAGTGTCCCTTGGGTCTACAATCACATTCCAATAACCAGGTGGTGGGAGCTGGGCATGTTGCTTTCCAACACATTTGGAACCATTCCAGCTTTTTACAATCTCCCCTTCCCAGCAGTTTATGTTGTCTTTCCAAACAGAAACTTTTCAAACTTGTTTTAAAATATTCTTTTCTTTTGAATTTAAAGCACATTGTGTGTGAATCTTCAAATAAATATTTGTTCTAGTAAGTGCAAAACTTCCAGTGGCCATGCTGAAAACCGATTGTGGGATTTATTTGAGTTTTGTGATGGTGGTGGTGGCAGAGGTGTGTAAGGGGTGTTTTCCCTTTGAAATGGGATTGTATTTGTACCTGGATTAAGCTCTCCTGTATCAGTGCTGACATTTTTAAAGATGAAAAACAGCACACCAAAGCACTGAAAAGGTAAAAATGAGTGTGAAATGGCATTTGGCCAATGTTTATGAATCATTGACTATGATAATAAAATCATAAAAAATAATCACCAAAAGGTAAATAAATTATCTAGTTTACTACTTATTCTCATGTACAGTTTGACACAAAAGCTGAAGCCATGAATGATTTATGCCTGTTTTAACAATAATACTCATTTTACTGAAAGATGGTCAGCACTAAGTTGTGCTCAGGGCTCAGTGCCAGTTGTCGAAAGGTTAATGTTTCAGCAGCAATACATTAAATTATGAATTATACCAGTCCCAAAATGGAAGGTTATTAGTTCAGTCTGCTTAATTAGACCTGCTAGAACTTTGCCATCAACTAGCAGTACCTATCTCTACAGTGTGATAATAGGATTAGAAAATCAGCTGCCAAAACCAGGGAGTTCATATAGCCTGACCTTTCATCATGGCATCTTCTGGGACTTTGTTCTTGTGAGACCCTGGATAACTCCAAGTGGTTAACCGTACTTCCAGCACCTCTGAAGTTACTGCCCAACTAATGCCCACATTGAACAGAGTTTCCAGTTTTATAGTGTTCATGGATACTAGAAGTCACAAAGGAGTAATATGCTAATCTTTCCCTTTGGGAGTCCTGGTAGCCAATTCTCCTGCCAAAGGATGTGAATAACTCTGATAAACTTTGAGAGCTACATGTATAATTTAATGATCCCAGGACTCCTGGATTCAAATATGGCTTCGGTCACTCACCTGTTAAATTAGTTTGTTTTCAGCCTTGTCCCAAATAGTGGATGTCTGGCTACATCCTCCAGTTTGTCATGAGAGAGAGACGGCCCCGCACATATCTGAAGCCAAGTGTATACCAGAGTGAAGGCCTCTCCACAAGACGTCCAGAACTGAAATAGTAGGGGTCCATAAGTCAAGACTGAGGCAGAGCTGGAGTGGGGAAGTGTCCCAGGCCTGGTATAGTAGGGTGATGCAAGCCAGGACAGCAGGGGAGTTAGTGGGTGTTGGTCGATTTATTTGCATAATATTTGCCTGCCTTAAGACTGGCTCTAGCCTGCAGCATGTAGTCCTTTACTTCCACATGTACTAAAATTCATCCCCTTTGCTCATTCATATATAAAAGGAACAACATATAGTCTGTTAGTCTTTTATTATTCCGATTATACAGTGCTTTCAGAATATAAAATGCTAAGTATTACATTATTAATTATTATGATTAGGATTATTATTTATTAAATTCTTGGTTACATTATCCTAAGGCTGGAGCCAGAAGGGCACTATACAAAGGTGATGCCCTGTCTGTGAGATATGCAGCCATGGGAAGCTTCCTGAAGTTATAAGAGGCCAAACTCAGTCTTTTCTGTCTTGTCTTCTCATTCTCCTAGGATGGGACAATTTTGCCATTGAAAAGAGGAAGCTGGAGAAGTGTAAGAACTTTGGGTCTGTGCTCTTTCTATCAGCTGGACGATAATATGCAGAAGTAATTTATTCATCTCCATTCCATCACCCCTCATCAGACTTCAAAGATATTTTAAATCACAAACGGGACTGTATGAAATATAGTAATAGAAATTCACCAAAAGTTCTGGTCTGCAGAAACAGGCCCAGTGACTCTCAAGTGTCCTGCGACTCTGGGCCCATTTGACTCCACTGACGCTCATGTGCACCTTTCCAGGATTTGTATGAAAAGAAAAAGTCTGAAGAAAAAGTACAAGACATTCAAGTCAACATAAGAGACGGCAACAGGTAGGGACTAAATACCTCTTCTTCATTTATCTTACAGTAGTTCTTCCCTCTCCCTCCTTGAGATTTCCCTAATAACCTCTCCTTCACACCAGCTGACCCTCACTTCTATTTGTGCTTACTGAAATGGGGATGCTGTCATTAGAGTGGCTTCAATGGAATAGTAGAGCAGAACCGGTGTTATAGACAGAGAGAAAAGGATAGGGTGGAGGAAAGCGAGAAAAATGGATGAAATGATGGGAGATGTAAGAAATAAAGACAGAGGGGATGGAGTAGAAGGCAGAGAAAGACATGGAGAATAAAATATTGTCTATTTATTACAGTTAACTATTATTCATACTGTGTCCAACACGTATTAGGTTCTTTACTGAACAAATAAAAAGATAAGAACATAAGAACAGCCATACTGGGTCAGACCAAAGGTCCATCTAGCCCAGTATCCTGTCTTCCGACAGTGGCCAATGCCAGGTGCCCCCAAGGGAATGAACAGAACCGGTAATCATCAAGTGATCCATCCCCTGTTGCTCATTCCCAGCTTCTGGCAAACAGAGGGTAGAGACACCATCCCTGCCCATCCTGGCTAATAGCCATTGATGGACCTATCCTCCATGAATTTATTGAATTCTGTTTTGAACTCTGTTATAGTCTTGGCCTTCACAGCATCCTCTGGAAAGGAGTTTCACAGATTGACTGTGCATTGTGTGAAAAAATACTTCCTTTCGTTTGTTTTAAACCTGCTGCCTATTAATTTCATTTGGTGACCCCTAGTTCTTGTGTTATGAGAAGGAGTAAATAACACTTCCTTATTTACTTTCTCCATGCCAGTCATGATTTTATAGACCTCAATCATATCCCCCTTTAGTTGTCTCTTTTCCAAGCTGAAAAGTCCCAGTCTTTTTAATCTTTCCTCATATGGAAGCCGTTCCATACCCCTAATAATCTTTGTTGCCCTTTTCTGAACCTTTTCCAATTCCAATATATCTTTTTTGAGATGGGACAACCACATCTGCACGCAGTATTCAAGGTGTGGGCGTATCATGGATTTATATAGTGGCAATATGATATTTTCTGTCTTATTATCTATCCCTTTCTTAATGATTCCCAACATTCTGATGACTTCGGAGTTCCATGTCTAGGTGCCAAAGAGCATTGTAGTAGACTAGACAGAAGTGGAGAAGGGAGGAAGTGAAGAGGGTTTAGGTGGAAAAATAAGTTCAATTTTAGGCATGTTGACAATAAGCCATCTAATAGGAATTGTCAGATGCAAGCTGCAGTGTGAGACTGAATAGAGGGAGACATGAGAAATAAATCTACTATGATAACTAGGTCCCCTGATTCAGTTAGAACATGGTTGTTCTCTAACTCAGTTACAACAGTTCCAGTTTGTAATCTTAAACCTTAGACATATCCACAAAAGAGGGGAGGACAGAGGATATGAATTAGTGCAAACCAGGTCAACTCTGTAATGAGCACTTCCCTTGCCAACCAGGGAAGCAGTAGCTAGCTGTTCATGTGTGGTCATTCTAATTTATTGTTGATCTTATTAAAGCCCAGTTCCACAATAATCGTATGCCCAGGTAAATGCAGAAAAAGAGCCTGATGCCCTCAAGCAACCCATAAATAGCAGGGTGAAGACAAAGTGTTTATTACTTAGCCTCATGAAGGCCATATAAGTGATCTCTCAGGGGGTGGAGCTGTGAGTCCCAGCTGCTAATAGTCCAGCTTAGCTTTATTGCTCAAAACACTATAAACTTGGAAATAATTGTAATAGTTGATTTAATCTGACAGAGCATCCTATGGAAACTTCAGTTTTTTCTTCCAATTCTTTTCACGGTAAACAGGATCTTTCCCTTCTCTGCCCTTCTTGTCTTTCTTTCACAAGATCTCTTGCAATATCATTACCCTCAGAAAAACTTCCAGGGCCTATGTCTATATAGCACTCTGATCTGCAGGCAGGGCTGGTGCAACCCATTAGGCAACCTAGGCGGTCGCCTAGGGCGCTAGCATTTGGGGGGTGGCATTTCGGGTCCTTCGGCGGCGACTGCAGCGGCCAGATCTTCGGCCACCCTGGGCGGCGACGGCATTTAGGCGGAGGGAGCTCGGGCAGAGGGGCGCGGGGAGGGCCGCCTGCAGTAAGTAAGTGTGGGGGGGGCGGCACGCAGGGGAACTCCCCGCCCCAGCTCACCTCTGCTCCGCCTCCTCCCCTGAGCACGCCGCCCCGCTCTGCTTCTCTCCCTCCCAGGTTTGCGGCGCCAAACAGCTGATTGGCGCCGCAAGCCTGGGAGGTGGGAGAAGTGGAGCGGCGACGGCGTGCTCGGGGAGGAGGCGGAGCAGAGGTGAGCTGGGGCGGGGAGCTGCCGCATGGCTCCCCGGGCCGGGGGGAGCTGCCATGGGGGAGGGGGCGCCTCAGGGTGGAGGGGGGTGGGTGGGGAGCTGCCGCGGGAGGGGTGCCTTAGGGCGGGGGGGGCGGAGAGCTGCCACAGGGCTCGGGGGCGCAAGGTGGAAGTTTCGCCTAGGGCGCGAAACATCCTTGCACCCTCCCTGTCTGCAGGCAGCTAACCAATCCAGCTGCAGTCTTCAATTGCAGCCATCATTTGGACTATGGTTGATGCCCCTTTCAAATTATAATCAAAATTAAAGTTTCTTTTTGAATACATGCACTCCTTGTAACACCCATTCATTCTCATCCACTCACACACATGTGGGCACACACTCTCCCCTCTGGAAAATCCATAAGCTTTTCCTAAAGGAATCTATTTTTTAGCTCCTCTGTCACCAGATACCTTCAGTCCTTCTCATTTACATTCTTTAAGAAAGAGAACCAATAATTCTGAAAGCTGATTAAATGTAGAAAAATGAATTTGTTCTACTGTGAATCCAGCAGAGAGAGGTTCAAGTGGAAATTCTGTGTCTGAGCAGGAAAACTATAATGCTGCTGTTCTTGTGAGTAATTTATACTCTCGGAGTATGTGTAAACCAACAAGAGTTCTCCCCCATTGATCCTAGTCCTAGTCACTCATTGACTCCTCCTAGGAACATTCTGCCACCTTTTCCCCCAGCATGTCATAGGAGAGGTGCCGTGGGACACCTTGTTTCAGGTTAGCCACAGGACTCCAGCTGAACTGGCATTCGGTGGAACACCTCACTGGAATTGCTCTGAAGAGTTCATCACTTTCAGAAGAATTTTAACTTTCATTTAAAAAAAAAAAAAAGTTCTTCGTTGTGAAAAAAACCCTTTCTTGTTATGAATCTGCGCTGCACAATCTGAGGCTGCACATACATAGCCAGAAACAGTAGCTCAGAGAGGGGTGAACTGTCCCATTTGGGTACTAAGTTGGAAGCTTTATGTTGACAGTTTAAAGGGCAACACAGCTAATTATTCCCTGCTAAGACATAGATATATGTAGAATGGATGATGTGGTATAAAGGTTCTATCACTATGACTTTGGGGTGGCCCCATTATTTACAAGTGGTGACACTACAAGTGAATTATGCAGGTTACCCCAAGTGTTTGCTGATAAAACCTTAATATCATATAGAATATCAGGGTTGGAAGGGACCTCAGGAGGTCATCTAGTCCAACCCCCTGCTCAAAGCAGGACCAATTCCCAACTAAATCATCCCAGCCAGGGATTGTGTCCTGTATAAAACCTATGTTATAGAAAAGCAATTTTAGGAAGGTTTAGAGTTTTATAGATTTTATTGGAACTATTTTTTTGTATCCCTCTTCTTGTAAACCCAGGTGCCTTTGTTACTATGCATCCAATTGCACAAGACAAGAGGGACCCATAAAAATGTCTAAAAATGACATAAAATAGCTTTCATAACTAAAACATCACATTTAAAGTCAAGAAATCTCAGCATCTTCCAGGCTAGAAGCAGGTGCTGGGTCCCCATGGAAAGCTGCAAGTCTTCTCTTTCCAGTGGGATAAAGCTCCTTTTTCTAGTTCTATGGTCTTGCAGGATATTGGGTTTTAACATCCATTATATTATTATGTATAGAAAAGCTGCCACTAGCCCCGCCTGGGATATTTTGGGAGGAAATTCTCCTTTCGTGGAGGAGGAAAACACTTCTCTGTCAGGTTGATTTATTTTTTATCTCAGCCATTTGAAACTGTTGAAAGGTTTCAGTTGTTAAAATAAGTCTTGAATAAGTGAGCAGAGGGCAATTGAGAGTGGTTAAAGGTGCAAGATAACTATAAATATCATGTGGTTCTGCAATTTGTCATATAGCTATCATCTCTATATTCTTTGCATATTTGTATACAAGCATTTACAAAAATGTAGAGCTGTCGATTAATTGCAGTTAACTCACGCAATTAACTCAAAGCAATTAATCGCGATAAAAAAATTAATCACGATTAATCGCAGTTTTAATCACACTGTTAAACAATAGAATACTAATTGAAATTTATTAAATATTTTTTGATGTTTTTCTACATTTTCAAATATGTTGATTTCAATTACAACACAGAATACAAAGTGTACAGTGCTCACTTTATATTTTTATTACAAATATTTGCACTGTAAAATGATAAAAAAAGAAATAGTATTTTTCAATTCACCTTATACAAATACTGTAGTGCAGTCTCTTTATCATGAAAGTGTAACTTACAAATGTAGATTTTTTTTTGTTACATAACTGCACTCAAAAATAAAACAATTTAAAACTTTAGATCCCACAAGTCTACTCAGTCCTACTTCTTGTTCAGCCAATCACTAAGTTAAACAAGTTTGTTTACATTTACAGGAGCTAATGCTGCCCTCATCTTATTTACAATGTCACCAGAAAGTGAGAACAGGCGCTCGCATGGCACTATTGTAGCCGGCATTGTAAGGTATTTATGTGTCAGATATGCTAAACATTCGTATACCCCTTCATGCTTCGACCACCATTCCAGAGGACATGCGTCCATGCTGATGACACATTAAAAAATGTGTTAATTAAATTTTGATTCAACTCCTTGGGGGAGAATTGTATGTCTCCTGCTCTGTTTTATCCTCATTCTGCCATATATTTCATGTTATAGCAGTCTCGGATGATGACCCAACACATGTTTGTTTTAAGAACACTTTCACAGCAGATTTGACAAAACACAAAGAAGGTACCAAAGTGAGATTTCTAAAGATAGCTACAGCACTTGACCCAACATTTAAAAATCTGAAATGCTTTCCAAAATCTGCGAGGGATGAGGTGTGGAGCATGCTTTCAGAAGTCTTAAAAGAGCAACACTCCGATGCAGAAACTACAGACCCAAACCACGAAAAAAGAAAATCAACCTTCTGCTGGTGGCATCTGACTCAGATGATGAAAATGAACGTGCATTGGTCCACACTGCTTTGGATCATTATCGAGCAGAATCCATCATCAGTATGGACGCATGTCCTATGCAATGGTGGTTGAAGCATGAAGGGGCATACAAATGTTTAGCATATCTGGCACGTAAATACCTTGCAATGCCGGCTACAACAATGCCATGTGAACGCCTGTTCTCGCTTTCTGGTGACATTGTAAACAAGAAGCGGGCAGCATTAACTCCTGCAAATGTAAACAAACGTGTTTGTCTTAGTGATTGGCTGAACAAGAAGTAGGACTGAGTGGACTTGTAGGCTCTAAAGTTTTACATTGTTTTATTTTTGAATGCAGTTATTTTTTGTATATAATTCTATATTTGTAAGTTGCACTTTCATGATAAAGAGATTGCACTACAGTACTTGTCTGAGGTGAATTGAAAAATACTGTTTCTTTTGTTTGTTACAATACAAGTATTTGTAATCAAAAGTAAATATAAAGTGAGCACTGTACACTTTGTATTCTGTATTGTAATTGAAATCAATATATTTGAAAATGTAGAAAACATCCAAAATATTTAAATAAATGGTATTCTATTATTGTTTAACAGCATGATTAATCACAATTAATTTTTTAATTGCTTGACAGCCCTACAAAAATGTTATTGAATTAAGCCTCACAATTCCCCTCTGCTTCTCCCGGCCCTCTCCCAAGGTCAACTAGAATTATTGTCTGTATTGTACAGAAACTTAGGGCACGTCTACACTTAAAACACTGTATCAATGCAGCTGCACTTAAGCAAAGATGCTACTACACCGATGGGAGCTCCCGCTGTCGGTGTAGTTATTCCACCTCCATGAGAGGCAAAAGCTATGTCAATGGGAGAAGCTCTCCCATCTAATAGCACTATCTGCATGAGGATTTAGGTCAGTATAACTACCTTACTATGGGGGGTGGATTTTTCACACCCCTGACCAACGTAGTTATACCAAAATAGGTCTGTAATATAGACTTGGGCTTGTACAAAGTCCGTCTGGCTATATCTCTGTTTTAGGCATTTGTAACTTACCTGTCAACATTGTATCTTGGCGCTGCAGGCCAGACAGTGAATCTGAGGCACTACAAGTCCTGACTCCAAGTCTTGTGGCTAAGGTACAAAATCATTCTTCCTTCTGCAACCATGCTCATTAATATGTTGTTAAATGATTTTGCACACAGTTGGCCCCTTCCACTGACCAGATGTGTTCAAAACCAGCTTTGGAAAGAGCGATGTTTGGACTGTGCTTTAGTGGAGTGATGATGGGACAGGGCTTTTCTTTTTCTTTCTCACTGCAGGGCATGATTCCCCCCCGCCCCTTCTCTCTGAGGAAACAACAGTTAGCAGAAAACTACAGAGAAGGTTCATTAGGAAACACTAGCATGACATTAGCAGGAGAACCCTGCTAAGAAATGCGGTGGATAAAGAAACGATCGATCCAGCAGGGGTCGATTTATCGCATCTAGTGAAGATGCGATAAATCGACCACCAAGCGCTCTTCCATCGACTCCAGTACTCCACTGGAGCAAGAAGTGCAGGCAGAGTCAATGGGGGAGCGTCAGCAGTCAACTTACCGCAGTGAAGACACCGTGGTAGGTAGATCTAAGTACGTCGACTTCAGCTACGTTATTCACGTAGCTGAAGTTGTGTAACATAGATCGATCCCCCTCCCCCCCAAAGTGTAGACCAGGCCTAAAAACACAAAAGCCGTGTCTACACAAAGAATTAGTGAACAACAAGCTAGGGTGTAAATCCACAGCACGCTAACCTGCTGCACATTAACTGTCCATGTGGACCGTGCTACCATGCACTCAAATTTTCCTACTGCACTTTTACCTACTGCTGTTTGAAACCTCAGTAGGTAAAAGCACACTATGGGTATGTCTACACTGCAATTAGACATCTGCAGCTGGCCTGTGCATCCTGACTCAGGCTTGCGGGTCTTGGGATAAGGGTGTAGACATTTGAGCCCAGGTTCTGGGATCCTGCAAGGTGGGAGGGCCCCACAGCTCAGGCTTCAGCCCAAGCCAGAATGTCTACACCACAATTAAACAGTACCCTAGCCCAAGCCCCACGAGTCTGAGTCAGCTGGCATGGGCAGCTGCAGGTGTCTAACTGCAGTGTAGACGTACCCTAAGGAACTTTTAGTGTGCAGGGTTCCCACAGACAGTTAATGTGCAGCAGGCTAGTATGATGTAGATTTACTAACTCGCTATCTAGACAAGCCCTAAGGCAGAAAGTGATACAACAAACAAGAAAAGGTATCAGAGGATGATAACCATGGAATTAATAAGTCATGGCCTATGGTTTTGGGGGAGTTGTTTTGTTTTAAGTTATACACACTATACTCCCTCTCACAAATCAGCCCACTTATCTCCCTTCCACACCAATTGCCACCTTTAATTCCAGTGTCTTTATCCTCCCCCTTTCCAGTTCAACTCCCTCCCTCCATATAAGTGAACAGTTCACTCATGAGACAAATAAACAAAATAGCCAAGTAGAAGATTAGAGACACAAGGTGGGTGAGGTAATATCTTTTATTCAACCAACATCTGTTGACCAACACAGCTACAGCAACACTGCATACAACAATTGAAGATAACAAATTTTGCTGTCTGAAATGGAAACACCACAACATGAAGAAAAAGGAAGCAAAATGTAACAGTGACATCTACTTCCTGAGCAAATGCCAGAAACAAAACATCTTCCCCAGAGGTCTCACCATCTATAGCCTTCAGACCGCTACATACAACTCCAAATGTGCTGAACAGCTCTGCAGACGGACTTCCGAAAACCAAGGAACCACTTACTACACCTCACATTCTCCAGAAGGGACTACCTCAGACAAGAAATCATCATATGCTTCTACACACAGGAAGGGGGAAAATATCAAGAAACATACCTGGAAATCATGCAAGAAACACAAAACAACAACAAAACCCCACCTGATGACACCCATCCAACACAAAAACAAGAAGTGGAAAATACCAGTTGGTCCAATAAAAGTTATTACCCTAACCTCACCCTCCTTGTCCCACTAATATCCTGGGACCAACAGGGCTAAAACAACACTGCATACAACAATATAAGTAGAAGATTAGTTAGCTAATTTCTTGTAGATATTGGAGAAACAAAAGGTCTTGAGGAAGAATTTAAACATCTGTGTGGGCAGCTCAGGAAGAATGGTGCATATATGGGGGAACCAAGGAAGTTAGGATGGGAGTGAGCACTTCCCGAGGAGCCCCACTCAGTCAGGCTCCATACAGAAAGCATCTGTGGCTGCTTTAAAACTTTGAGTGTTTCTCTTTTTTCTCACACACCAGCTCTAAGTGGTAAATGTGCCTGTTAAAGTGCTAATGTCCTGCAAGTGGAATCCCACCTCCAAGTGTATTAGGATAATGAGTTCACACCTAACTAATGGAGACTTAATAGACTCACTAATGGGCCACCTTTTCCCCAACAGTTTATGACCTCTTAGGATGGCAGTTGTTAAGGGAGGAAAAGGTTGAAGGATGAGCTCCGTCCTACAGCCTATGCAGCCAGCTCTCTTTGCGTCTCTGGCCTCCTTGACTTGCTCTGGCTCTTAAGGCAGTTTCCAGGGACACCATGTCTCTACCTTTCTGGAGGAAAAGTAAACATTTTGAGGCTCCTGTGTCTTTATTAAACATTTCCTTTTAACTGCATACTTTGGCTCTGTGCCCAACTACAGGGAGAAAGCTTCCACAGAGCAGCACAATCCCAGAGCCCTGCCACATGGTTCCCAGGATAAATACTCTTTGAAAAGTCAAGCACCTGTGTTGGAGGCTCCTCCCTTAGTTGATACCTGCAGGGGGTTTCCCAACTCTCAAAGGCCAGGCAAAGAAATTCCTAGGAAGTCCTCTTGATTCCTTGTGTCACTGATCCTAAACATATGTTTGGAGAAAAAAATAGAGAGGCAGGACCAAGGCAGCCATTATGCACTGGGGTAGGGTGACTAGACAGCAAATGTGAAAAATCGGGACGGGGTGGGGGGTAATAGGAGCCTATATAAGAAAAAGACCCCAAAATCGGGACTGTCCCTATAAAAACTGGACACCTGGTCACCCTACACTGGGGAAAGATGACTGAACCCACCTAATTCCAAATGCTAACAGCTGGAGATAGGGATCCAATCTGGCGGGGGGAGGGAGGAAGGGGGCAATTTACCTAAGGGAGCTAAATTTATATACTGATATCAGGGGGAAAGGGTGGGCATGATAGATATAAAAGGGGATTAATCCAAATGTAACTGTAGATAAAAAGCCCAAACAATTTCTTAAATCCACAGCAGCAAGGGAATTTATGCTAGTACTTATTGTGCTCATGCACCCCCATCCACAACTGACAAGCAATTTTATTGGGTCTCAAAGTCCCATTTAACTTAGGGTCTGTTCACACTTCAAGTATAACTGTGTGCTAGTACAGCTGTTGTTCATGATCTAACACACGGGTTCTCAAACTGGGGGTCAGGACTCCTCTGGGGGTTGTGAGGTTATTACATGGGGGGGTCACGAGCCTCCACCCCAAACTCCACTTTGCCTCCAGCATTTATAATGGTGTTATAAATTAAAAACACATTTTTATATAGTTAAGGGGAGGTCACACTCAGCAGCTTGCTATGTGAAAGGGGTCACCAGTACACAAGTTTGAGAACCACTGATCTAACATGACTTTTTCTTGTTAGTGTAGTTGGGACAACATGATTCTTTAGCTGTGCTAGGCAGGAGCGCCGCCAGCTTTTCTGCCGCCCTAGGGCAGTAGATGGTCCCGCCCCGAAATGCCGCCCCCCACAGAGGCGGCGGAAGGTCCCGCCACCGAAATACTGCCACGGTCGCTGCCCCCCAAATTGTAGCGCCCTAGGCCTAGGTCACCTAATGGGTTGCGCCGGCCCTGGTGCTAGGGAACAGTGTCACAGACTAGGTCTTGATCCAGGAAAAGCATGTAAGGAGAGAGAATCTGCAGGAATGTGTAGGAAGAAAAGGGGGAGAGAATCTTCAGGAATGGGGTGGAGGAAGGAGAGAATGAATGCAGAAATGCATATGAGGAGGAAGAGAGTGTGTGTGAGAGAGGGAGTCTCCAGCCAGCCAGGCAGAGAGGGAGGGAACACATATGAGAGACACAATGATGTCAGCATTTCCTTGTGGATCGGTCATGTGGTGCTTGCCAGGTAAACAGTCTAGAAATAGATGAGAGGAAAGCAGCGTATGGCGTGTAGAGCAGGGCCAGAGGAGCTCAGGCTCCTTCACCCTTTCCTTTCCTTACTGCTGCATCTTACATGAACAGCTTTCCATGGCTCTAGCAAGATTCTCTAGAGTAGAATTAACAAAAAAACAAACAGAGAAATAAAAGACTAAAGATTGATTTAAGATCTTAAATATTTAATGATCATTTTGATTTGAAAACACTGACAAATTAAAGGAGGTAGATTTTGTTACTTTACAAGGCCTTGGTTACAGCACATCCATTTCAGCCCCTCTTGCACTGGAAGGGTTATGTTACCCCGAAGAGGAGACAGCTGGGGGGGCTGGGAAGGTTCTGATTTAGGAAAGCATAATGTTGATGTTTCTTTTCAGCAAGGGAAGAGAAAACTTTAAGGGGACTCAGTGGAAAAGATTCCAACTGCTGAAGAGACTTGTTAAAGTGGAAGGAAATAAATTGTTCTCAGAGCTGAGAGGGTGAACCTCAGGGAACAACTTAAAATGAGAGAATTTATAGCAAACATGAATTTTATTTAATGAGTTATTTCATGACATGTATCTCGCAAGTGAGGTCACAGCAGATTATGCACATGACACTCGTGAAACCCCAAGAACAGTCTCCTCTTCAATGTGCCATTTACCTCCTTCCCTTCATTCAAATCCCTCCTTAAAACTGGCTCCTTCTGTGGTGCCTTTCAATGTAATCCACCAATTACATTATTAACAACAACAAAAAGCTACCTGTGCTGCTTGGAGACTGCACCTTCTAATCCCTGGTCATGCAATTTATAATGTCTGGACTGGACTGACTGGCAGTTGAGAGCCTGGTCTTTAAAGGTCCTGTGTGTCCTCAGTTCCCATTGATTTTAGTGGAAGAAAAAGATGCTCAGCACCTTGCTATTAGATTGTCAATTACTGGGGGCAAGGGCCCCTATGTTCTCCAAGTGTTACAAAGTATCCTGCACAGCGTGGGGCCCAGTAATTATATGTAAACCATTTTGGAGTGGCAGAGGGGAACTGAAAGAATAGAGAGCTGGGGGAAGGTTAAACCAGGGACAGTTTGATGACTAGCTGGTCTTTTCCTGCCCAGCAATTTCTCTTACCCTACAAACCCCCTCACAAAACAAAGCTTATATAGAGAGCATGCCCCTCAAATGCCTTATATTCTGACTGTGGAGATTAGTGGTAATTTTACAAGGCCTCAGAGTTGGACTGCAGGGTGCAGCACTCCCTTGAAAGGGAACAGCAGACACTTCCCTTGGAAACAAGTTTCCCCTTTACAGCAGTTTATAGCTGCTGGAGCAGTGTCAGATTGTGGCAGAAATATACTGTCCACCTTTGGGTTGAAAGATGGATACTTGATACCTGTCTCTGTTACTGAAACACATCACCCAGACAAGACTCCCAGATCCTAGTATAGTTATTTTTTGAAGCATTATGTAATTGGATTGCATGGTCAGGAGTGCTTCCTTAACAAGCCTTTCAGTAAGCCTTCTGCGTTTGCCTCAGCCAATCCTCAACTCTTACACACGTAATCACACACACTCAGTTTAGAGTAAACTTGCTGCAAAATACAGTTAGGAAACAGATGAAGCCAAGGCACTGAACAGATAATCTGCTCCCCTTACTATCTGGGATTTCTGGAGGGTGATTCTCAGAGCACAATCCAGTATCTTACTCTGCAAAAACAAAAACTGGGGGGAGGAGGAAGGAGGACAGCTAGCAGTAGCTTTCTGAACTGAAAGAGACCACTAACCCTAACCCTTTACCCTCCCTGAGGTGAATGTCTTTAAAAGAAAGATTGCCATTGGTCCTATCTGTTGCATTCAAACAGTGTGAGTGGGCAAACAGGGGTTTTTGATTTCTATTTTCCTGTCCTCTCATCACCACTCATAGGAGCATAGATTTTGCCATACCATATCAGACCATTGGTTCAGCAAGTCAGGTATCCTGCCCCTGGCCCATGCCTGATGCCTCAGAGAAAGGTGTAAAATCCCCATAGGATATTTAGCCAATTATGCAATACGGTATAAAGTGGGTGGGGAAGGAGGGGAAAAACCCTTACTGATCCCTGTCTTTTATTCCTGTTCTATAAGTTTTATCAGCCTCTTACCATTACTGTCGTATATTGGTTATCACTCTGCTGAGTCATTCCATCCTGTTCGGGAGGGACAACTGACTAGTGGCAGCAGCTACAGAAGCTATTATAGTTTATATATATATATAATTTTTTTTTTTTTTAAGTGTGAGCTTTTGCTGGGACCAGAGGATTCAACTGGGACTGTGCCAAGAGATACACTCTTGTGGGCAGTAGTTTACATAGATGCAGAATACTACAAACTTATTAGTCTCTTATTGCAGGAAGGAGAAAAATATCACCCCCAATCCTACATGAATACGGTTGGCCTTCTATCCCTATCTAAATTCAAATCAAAATTGTTTCCTAATTTCCAAAATGCACCCTGGTTCTGCTCCACCCTCCTTTTCTGTCTGTTCCCTGCAACCTTCCAGTCTTGGCCTTTTCTCCCTGTGGCTCGCAACTGTTGGTGAGTAGTTAAAACTGTTGTTTGCACTTAATTGATGATTGACTCTCACTAGAAATGTTTTTGATACTACAGTATGTAAGAAGAATGCTTTAGAAAAACTATCAAACTAATGTTATTTCTAGGACTGTCAAGCGATTAAAAAATTAATTGCACTGTTAACAATAAGAGAATACCATTTATTAAAATATTTGTGGATGTTTTCTACATTTTCAAATATATTGATTTCAATTAGAACAAAGAATACAAAGTATACAGTATTCACTTTATATTTTTTTATTACAAATATAGCACTGTAAAAACCAAAAGAAATAGTATTTTCCAATTCACCTCATACAAGTACTGTAGTGTAATCTCTTTATCATGAAAGTTGAACTTACAAATTTAGAATAATGTAGAAAAAATAACTGCATTCAAATATAAAACAATGTAAAACTTTAGAGCCTACAAGTCCACTCAGTCCTACTTCTTGTTCAGCCAATTGCTCAGACAAACAAGTTTGTTTACATTTGCAGGAGATAATGTTGATCCCTTCTTGTTTACAATGTCACCTGAAAGTGAGAACAGCATGGCACAGTTCTAGCCTGTTCTCAAGATATTTACGTGCCAGATGCGGTAAAGATTCATATGTCCCTTCATGCTTCAACCACCATTCCAGAGGACATGCATCCATGTGACAGGTTCTGCTCAATAACGATCCAAAACAGTGCGAACTAATGGATGTTCATTTTCATCATCTGTGTCAGATGCCACCAGCAGAAGGTTGATTTTATTTTTTGGTCGTTCGGGTTCTGTAGTTTCCACATCGGAGTGTTGCTCTTTTAAGACTTCTGAAACCATGCTCCACACCTCATCCCTCTTAGATTTTGGAAGTCACTTCAGATTTTTAAACTTTGGGTCAAGTGCTATAGCTATCTTTAGAAATCTCATATTGGTACCTTCTTTGCGTTTTGTCAAATCTGCAGTGAAATTGTTCTTAAAACAAACAACATGTGCTGGCTCATCATCCTAGACTGCTATAATATGAAATATATGGCAGAATGTGGGTAAAACAGAGCTGGAGACATACTATTCCCCCTCCCCCCGCCACCCGAGTTCAGTCACAAATTTAATTAATGCATTATTTTTTTAATGAGCATCGTCAGCATAGAAGCATGTCCTCTGGAATGGTGGTTGAAGTATGAAGGGACATATGAAGCTTTAGCACATCTGGCATGTAAATATCTTGCAATGCTGGCTACATCGCATTATCTCCCGTAAATGTAAACAAACTTGTTTGTCTTAGCAATCATCTGAACAAGAAGTAGGACTGAATGGACTTGTAGGCTCTAAAGTTTTACATTGTTTTTGAGTGCATAGAGTCATAGACTTTAAGGTCAGAGGGACCATCATGATCGTCTAGTCTGACCTCCTGCACAACACAGGCCGCAGAATCTACCCACCCACTTCTGCAACAAACCCCTAACCTATGTCTGAGCCATTGAAGTCCTCAAATCATGGTTTAAAGACTTCAAGGTGCAGAGAATCCTCCAGGAAGTGACCCGTGCCCCACACTGCAGAGGAAGGGGGAAAAACCCCAGGGCCTCTGCCAATCTGCCCTGGAGGAAAATTCCTTTCTGACCCCAAATATGGCGATCAGCTAAACCCTGAGCATGTGGGCAAGACTCACCAGCCATACACCCAGGAAAGAATTCTCTGTAGTAACTCAGATCCCACCCCAACATCCCATCACAGGCCATTGGGCATATTTACCGCTAATAGTCAAACACCAATTAATTGCCAAAATTAGGCTATCTCATTTTACCATCCCCTCCATAAACTTATCAAGCTTAGTCTTGAAGCCAGATATGTCTTTTGCCCCCACTACTCCCCTTGGAAGGCTGTTCCAGAACTTCATTCCTCTAATGGTTAGAAACCTTCATCTAATTTCAAGTCTAAACTTTCTGATGGGTGAGTTTATAATGTAGCAAAAAAAAGCTACATTTGTAAGTTGCACTTTCATGATAGAGATTGCATTATAGTACTTGTATAAACTGAATTGAAAAATACTATTTCTTTTATCATTTTTACAGTGCAAATATTTGTAATCAAAAATCATAATTTAAAGTGAGCACTGTACACTTTCTATTCTGTGTTGTAATTAAAATCAATGTATTTGAAAATATAGAAAAACATCCACAACTATTTAATAAATTTCAATTGGTATTCTAGTGTTTAACAGTGAGATTAAAACTGCAATCAATTGTGGTTAATTTTTTTAATCGTGATTAATTTTTTTGAGTTAATCGCATGAATTAACCGTGATTAATCGACAGCCCTAGTTATTTCCTTTTTTTTGGTGGAAAAAGTAGATGGGGACAAAAAGTAGAAATGTACGCAGTAAGTTCCTGATCATACAGATCTAGATATGGCATTTATGAGGAATTCTGTACACATGCTTGGTCTTTTCATATTATGCCAGTTTGTCCTTTCATGGTCCTAAAATGTCCATGCAATTGGTCTGGCTGGTGAGAAACATTTTTCCATAGCTCCTTCCTGACTTGAGCAGTTGGAAACCTTGACTGTAGATTCAGCTCTTCGTTTGATTATTATGATGCTGCTTCTCTTTTTTCTAGTCACTGAGACACTTATATATGGCTTCCAATTTTTGCCTTAAATCCATATTAACTGAAATGCATAGGCTGAAAATAAGACTGCAAGTTGTTGGGCCTGATGCAGGAATTACTGGGTAAAATTCTAGGACCTGTGTTACACGTGAGGGCAGAATAGATAACCACAGTGGTCGTTCTAGACTTAAAATCCGTAAGATTGTTTTCAGATGAGGAAAAAAATCTTAACTTTTATACCAGAGCCTTACACTGTTTTTACCATGCGTAACAATGACAGGCAGATAAGATTGACAGAGAGCTTGGAGGACAAGCATAGAAAACATACACGCAAAATGCCAAAAAAGAATTTTCTACACTATTTTAACAAATGCCAAAAGCTAGAAGCCGTATATACAGACAGGGGTGGATGAGGAGGAGAGGCTATCGTGAACACAACACAGTTCAAGTTGGCAAAGAGCCCTTTCCTGAAGAATGTACGTTTAACCTTTAGCATTCAAGTGTCTGGGCTTAAGTGTCATTATGAGCAATACTTTCCTCTAGCACAGCCTCCCCTGACTGTGGGAAGAGGGTTTTGTACAAACCCACCATCTTTCCCCTTTCTTTTTCTAGAGGATAAAAAAAATATTTCAGCCACCTCTATCACTTTGAATGCCAAATACAAATGTACTTTAAATGGAAGCTACTGACATGCCATTTATTTCTAACAAAACCAAGGTGCCGTAGCGTTTGCAGATGGGATGCTCTTTGGTCCTGCTCATTCCCTTTGCCAGTGGAAAGTGCTGGTCTGGTCTTTGGGGGTTCTTGTGCTGCTATGGTCTGACAGAACAGACTCTTTGCAGATCAATCATCTGTGATTGGAGAACACAACCTTTAACCAAACTAATGCTTATGGTTCGAATCAAAGGGTTGGGATTTGATGCAGCTGCCCACAACTGAGTTCTTTGCAGTCTTGGCCTCGCACTATGGAATTCTGAAACTGGTGGCAGCAGGTAACTGGTGGAACCTTTTTTGGGTGGTTGGGGAAGGGAGGGAAGAAAGGAAGGAAGGGAGAGGAGCTACTAGTGACTCGCCTGTGCAGGAAACAATACAAAATGGGAAACATTGGACCAGTTTCTCTGCCTCTCTAGCACAGAACACTTAATTTCATCTTTTGGTGAACACAACGCATGAAATGTTAGAGACAGCAACAGACAAACATCAGACCCTGCTGCAAACGGACAGGCTAGAAATGCCCCCAAATCATCTCCATCTGTAAAACACGTCAGGGCTGATAGAAAACACACACATCCCAAGCACTGACCAAATCTGGGAAGCTGCATTCCAAGAAAAAAATAGAGGGGGGAAGTAAAGGAAGTGTTAAGCGGTAAGAAAAGGAGATTCCTCGTTTGATTTTGGTGCTGAGAGGAGAATCCTTGCAGTGAGGCATTTCCTTTCAGCCCTGCAGTCTACTCACATCTCATCCATCCTCTTCGCTGTTCTGGTGCAGAGCTTTTTGCTGATCAGAACAGTTGCTGAGGGAGGAGCGGGAAGCCTCCTTTAGCGTTTCTGTAGCTCCCTGATGGTCAGTCCCCACATCGCAGCCCTCAGAGGGCACTAATCAGAGCAGCTATACTGGCTATTAGGGGAGGGCCAGGGTTTAGCTGCAGGGTACATAACTGACTGAAGTCACATACTGGATCCCATCTTCAAATAGGCATGTCTCAAACGAGACTCTCTCTCTCTTTTGCAAATGTTAGACTTGCTTATGTTATATATAGGAAATATTCTGAAACAAACATACAAAAATGTAATTCTTTGAAATGAACTTTGTGTGAGGTATTTGACATATATGTATGATTTTATAAAATAAGCACAAATCTTTGGAAACCCCCTTCACAGCAGCAGATTTTTGTGCAGTTGTAAATTAGGCTCTTAGAGAGAAAACATCTATTTTTAGTAAAAGGTAACAAGATGAACGTATTTGACTAAAACGGATGTAGGTGGACCTTGTCCCCATCTCTCACAATGAGTATCTCACTATTTTCCAACTTAGGATTTTGGAAGCAAGAGGAGTAAGGCTGGTATAGTATAAGGTTAGCAGGCCTAGCACTGGCACCTAAATTATTGAAGAATCTGTTGACTCAAGTTTTCTCTCTTAAGCCTCCTTCTCACGCCAAAAGAATTTTAGGGGGAAGATTTTCAAAAGCACAAAGGCCAGTTAGGTGCCTAACTCCCAATGGAAGCCTTTTAAAATCTTCCCCTTGAAGATCTGGTGTCTTCGATTTGAGGAGGTTTATGTGAATTGTGGATGAGAGTCTCTCCTTTGCAAGATTTCCTGTGGAAGGGCCCTGACTGTTGAAGAGATGCAGATTCTTTGTAGTATATTTGATGCATTTATACCAAATTGTGTGTGAACTATTTTGGAAAATATAGAACCTTTAATTTATCCCTTTGCCTTGAAAGCAAAATGTCTATTTTATCTTTTTAATTGTATTATTTTGTAACTTAATCCCACCTTTTTCATTTAAAATTATTCCCAGACATTAGTTTTACTATGACCTTATTTTGATTTTTTTTTTAAAATCAGGGAAGTGACCATAACTCAGTGATTTCTGTAAATATTTTAATAAATTCTAATATTGAAGATGACATCAGAACAACAGGCAGAAGGTGTACAAGCATAAAACAAGTACAACTGCAGCAAATATCCATAAAGTATTTCAGTATTACAGCTCAGAGGGAAATGATGCTCAATATTTATATCAGGTTAGTGAGTCCTGATTAAATGCCAAGATTTTTTTCCCTCAGTGATTCTTTTTTAAAAAAGTGTATTAATGTATAGCTACATAATGAGTCAATTTTTTCCCATCACAATAAAAATCTACCATACCTTGCATTAAAACCTGCAAAAATAGGCAAATGTTTTAAATCAGTGTTTCTCAATGACTCGTCCGTGGACCGGCACTGGTCCCTGCGATCTCCCTGACACAGTTTAGGAAGGCAGCAAGCCGGTCCCTGGTATCAAAAAGGTTGAGAAACACTGTTTGAAATAACATCCCTATTATGAAGCTGCTATACCCCTGAAGGAATATTTATGTGCTATAAACAGTGACAAAGGCAAGGGTGTGAAATAGCTCTCCTAGTCCATTGATGCCTTTCATTCTTCGTGACTAAGATAATTCCAGTGATGAAAAAAAATGGATGTCCAAATCTTAAAAAAAAAAAAAGTAATTGAATAAAGAGTATCTGGGAAGTGACATGAAAAAACAGGGAGAGAACAAACATCCCCCTGATTTTCCTCACTCCAGAGATCTCTCTCTCTCTAAATCCTACACCAGGTATTTCTCAAGAAGAAATACATACATCCCTCTAGCGTATCCACATATACATCTCTCAGCAATAAAGGAACTCAGCCTCCTGTCCATTAAACAATACACGCATACATGCCTCCAGAAGAAATTCATACATCTACTAGAATTGTTCAGCAGTGCGTCTCTCTCTAGCCCTCTGTTTATCTCTCTAGCCCCGCTGCATTTCTGCATCCCAACAATGAATGTGCTGCTGTGGCATATCCCTTTCCATGCCTCTTGCTAAATGTATATGGGCACAATGCATCAGATCACTTCTGTGGCTTGCATAACTCTTTTGCAAACAAATGCTTTTGATTATTTGTGCTGTTTGTACTCTTAGGAACCCCTAAATTAATGCACCAGCTTGATCTATTTCATGTTAGCTAACCTCCCCCTCCATTCAACTTGATATAAACAAACTCTAACATAAAAATACAACCAAAGCATTGTGCAGGTAAACTAAAATAAATGCTGAGAAAACCAGACCCTTCCCAACTCTTAGTGCTAAGGTTTGATTGCAGATTTCCATTGCAAAGGAGCAGAGAACTGGAAATCTGACAAATGCCTTCAAATTGACCTGTATTTTCACAATGCACACTGTGTTTAAAATGAATGGCAGACTTTATCACTTGGAGCTACTTCAAGGACTCTGGGCCTCTGTTTTATTCTGATTCTTTAAACATATTTCCAAGAAGCAGAAAATCATATCAACAATTCATATTATGGACTTTTTCTAAGCTGGGTTACATTTTACAATGGGTTATTGTCTTATTTAAACAGGAATTTTCAAAAATAGCTTGGAACTTCTCCCTTTACATGCAGGCATCATTATCATGAACTGCTCCATAGGGCTGATGGATTGGAAGATCTAATAGGTCTTTTCTATCTTTAGCATCAATGACTTCCACCTCACCCAAAACATTAGAGTAAGTACTATTCAACTAGTTTGGGGTTCTGTTTGAAATTGTGGCATGGTTGCCGCTCCCTGCTGACTCCTTGCATTAATCTGATTTCACTGGGGCCATACCCGGTTTTCTGTCCCACTCATGCTTCTGGGAGAACCTTGTTGGGTAGCCAAACTGCATTTCCACGGAAGGGCCCTGCATCCATACAAGACGTAGGGACCCAGAATCATGCCCCAAGTCTATTCACCATGGATAACCACCACTCATCTGGGAACTCAGTCAGCAGAAAACTATAACTGATGTATCAGGAATTAAGCAGTTTCCAGCCAGCGCGTTCCTAAAACGCTTTAGTCTTCATGCAATTTTTTAAAGAAAAGCAAATTTTGTAAATATATTCGTTAGTTTTTAAGTTGTACAAAACTCTGTTTTTCGTTCCATTCGTGCAAAATAGATAAATGCAATGGTATACTTCTACATACATATCCCTCCGATATGCAGGTCAAAAAAATTAGATGGATAAACAGTTTGTATTTCTTGATGCAATTATTCATGTGTTGTTTTTCTATATGAAAATACTTACATTTTTGAAGTCTTACAAGGTGAGTTTGAGAGCTTTCCATTAAATACATGAGATATCCAAACAAAAGATTAAATACTTTCCTATTAATGTAAAGGTGTGCATATAAAATAAAATGGAGGCAACCTTAGTGACTCTGCAGTTGGGATTATGTTGATTTCCACTTAAAAACCAAGACTAAAACGGATATTTTATACTGTAATGATAGAATTTAGTCTCCAAACTCTTTAGAGAACAATTGAATTTTCTAATTACTATTACCAACCTGTATATATAAAATTTACTATATGCCATTTGTAACCATTATCTACAGCTATTTCAGCATCCTTTAGTCAGATTTCTGTGTTTGCATAAGGGTTTAATAACTGCAGGACAGTTCAGATGACTCAGTAAGCTCTGCACAGCCTCTGTACACTGAAAAGGGGAACTCTTCCTTTTTTCTTCTATTTCTCCTCATCTATCCTATTGGTGAGGCTGGGGGGGAGGGAATCTATCTCCTCATCTTAGTCTGGCCTTATTTCTCTCCCCAGCTCCCTTAATTCCCTTCGCCTCATCTTCTGCCCTTTCCAGAGGCAGAAGAAAGGCATCTTAGGACTTGACCCCAGAGCAGAGCTGCTTGTGACTGGACCCGGCTCTGGGAGGAAAAAGAGGAAGAGTGCAACCCTCTCCCCTTGCTTTTCTGCTTAACCCTTTAGTTACTCTGAAACGGAGAAGTAGCATTAGTGCCTCTAACCCCAGCTGTGCTGCTGCCCTCGTCCTTTTCTGGGCACTTTGGATCACTTAGAAAGCATAGAAGAACAAGAATGCAGGAGCACTGAGAGACTGTCACAGGAGGGGAGAGAGCAGCAGAGCCAGAGGAATACCACAGAGTTGCCAAAAAGAAGGATGTTTGGTTAGTGTTGAGTACCCAGACACATGCACTTTGGCATGTTTGCATTTATAGAACTATACGTTTTCATAGGAAGTGAATGGACAGTAACAGACTAGACTGCACAGATAAATGTACATGTCTAATAGGGGGTGTGTGCATGTATGTTATTTCTAAGGCACCTATCACCATAGTATCTGGTATTAGACTTCCTTGCCCCTTATCCACATGTTTACTTTTTCCTGTACCCTGGAGAAAAATGTGTACACAGAGAATGGGTCCTGCCTGACTGTCCCACTACATCTACAACCTTTGGAGAAAATATGCTCTCCTTAAAAACTGTACCAGGAATTAGCAGGCAATTGTTGCCTTTATTCTGTTCTCCTAGCTTCACTGTCATCGAAGCAATTTGTTTTATATTCACAAAGAATGACAGCTACACATTCTGTGTACCTCTATAGACAGCACACGGAGCAGCCTTGCAAAATTCTGCTTGCCCGAGGCAAGTAGGATTTTTTTTTTTTTTAAATAGGCAAGTTATTTTTTTCAGTTATCATAGTAAGAATGGGCAAACAGATTTTTGTGCAGGGACAGGTAAATTTCCATGACTGTTTTGCAAGGCTGACAGAAGTACATGCTTGCATTCATATACTTATTGATGTGTGTAAATTCACAAATGACATACAGGCATGCAAATAGTTACACACCCTCTATGCATAGCTCTTAGTGTTCATAATTTACAAATAAAATTATATACTAATTTAAATGCCCATTTTCTTATATCTCACAAACATCCAAAAATTGCAAAATACCTTTATTAATTTACCAGATAATAGCTGTTCTTTGGATTTCTAGCGTTCCTTCCCCTTTTCTATTAAAATTGTAAAGACTTCAAAATTACCACCTCAATATTAAATAATGCATGCTTGGTAGGTTTAGAGAATTAAAAATACAAATAATGACTAGTTTTAGCATGCAGTTTACTATACTACAATTTGAAATCCATCTATATTCAGAACCTCCCAAACAGAAACACCGACTGTAACTGGATTCCTTGTTCTGTAAAATAAAACCTCCTGATTTTAGTTATTTTGGTTATAGTTTTAAAAATATAAATTACTGACATTTTTAAAGCTTCTCTAGGTCTTCAAGGAGGAAGACGTAAGTTGGCTGCGTTTTTTCCAGCAAAACTAACACGTACACAGGTTCTTGGAGACCGAGAAAAAGGGGGGGGGGAACCCAACATTTTAGACTGTTTTTTGCCTGGTCCATCTCCTAAAAATTCAAACCCCAGGTTCCCTCTAGTCAGCTAGATTTTACAATGACATTGGGCTGGGGAAAAAGAGCGATTAACTGTTGCAAATGGAAAGTTTAAATACTAATCACAAATGGAACAAATTGAAAGCAAAAATGTTACCGTAACAATAAAGAAATATTTAATCAAAGCACAGGTTCTGTTGGGACTGAAGGAATGCTACATCCTTTCCCTAATAAAAAAAAGAGGGGGGGGGGGGAGAAGAGAGAGAAAGCACGCAAGAAAAAAGGCAGAGGCACAGCCGCCTCCTGGAGTTCCCCATTGTCCAGGGCTATAGAGAGCCCCAGAATGGCATTAACCTCACAAAAGACACATTGTGCTGAGGACAAAAAAAGCCCCTTCTTCTACAATAACTTTTAGCTTTTTATTTTTAGAAAATGACAAAGCTTTTGCAGCAATGGCTGGTGAAACCTGTAGCCCGATTTCCAGCGAGGCTGGACTTGGCTTTATTGATCAGCTGTCCCGCTTGGAAAAGCAGCCAGGAAAGTTTGAATGGGAACTCGATGTTGGTTCCTGGCGAGGAAAGCCCCGATTTGTTAAACTGAGCGTTCCGCATAAAAACAGCTTTATTCCCCCGCGAGGGTCGGGGTGAGCCCGGGGGCTTCCTGAGCCGGGCAGGAGCGGGCTCTCCGCACCTAGCGCTGGGCGCTCCCCGAACTCGCCTCCCAGAGCAGGGGGAGCTCGGCGGCGGCTCCAGGACACGCGTGCAAGTGGCATTGCGATGCTGCTAGTTCAGCGGGCGAAGTTACACAAGTGCATCCTGGTCATTAAAGCTCGGGCCGCCGCTGGGCGCTGAGGCTCGGCCAGAGGAACACGGCGGGGTTTGCCGGCCTGGGGGCAGGTAGGGCGGCAGAGTCCGCGGCTGCCGCCGGCCTTTGCAGCGCCGTGATTGCAGCGCTCTCCTGGGGCTGGGGCTGGGGCGGGGCAGGGCAAGCCGGGGGGGCGGGCGGCTCCGCGCCGGGCCCGCAGCTCGAGGCGCTTCCCCGAGCTCGCCCGGCCGCTGCTCCTACCCCCAGAGACGGGCAAAGTTGCGCTTGTTTCCAGCTGCAACTTTCCCAGCTCTTCGCGGGAACTTCCCGGCACTGGGGTCTCCCCGGCCCGCGCGGGCCTGGCTGGGCAGGTGGCCGGGAGCGCAGCCCGCCGGGCAGAGCGGGAGCGGGGCCGGGTCAGCGCCCCAGCGGGTGCGGGAGCCTCGGCTCGGCCCAGCCCGCTCCGGCTCGGCGGCGGCGGCGGCTCGGCCCCCCCGGGTCCCGCGGGCCCCCCCGAGCGGCGCCGGGGGCCGGCCACATGCCCCAAGTTTCGCTGCGCTGCCGCCGCCGCGGCCCCCCCCTCCCTCCCTCGCTCGCTCCCTCCCCCGCCGCCTGGGCTGAATCTTATTGATCCAGAAGGTGGCTAATTAGCCCTTCCCGTCGTGCCTGGGTAATGAGGCACATGCGCACTGCACTAATCAGCCATTTTTTGCAGGAAACTAATTAGCAGAATAAAGATCCAAAGAGTTTTTTTTCTTCCCAATCATCAGATCTGAGTCCGGGCGCTTCCTGCTCCGGCGACCGCCAGCCCCACCGCCCGCTCCGCTCCGCCCCGAGCGCCGCTGCTGCTGCTGCCGCCCGCGGCCCCCTCTCTCCGGGGGGCTGCAAACTCCCCAACAACGATGCTGCTGCTGGGCAGCGGCGGCGGCGGCGGCGGCTCCTGCTCGGCTCCGGCTGCTGCCTCCTGCTCCCGCTGCTGCTGCCCCGGGCTCCTCCTCGGAGCGCGCCGCTCCTGCCGCTGCAGCCGCGGCAGCCTGCATGGGATCCGTGGCCCCAGCGCCTCTGCCCGGGATTAAAAGCGCCGCCGCCGCCGCCGCTGCCGGAGAAGCGACCGTGTAAGTGGCAACTTTCCTGCCCTGTCCCCCGCTCGGGCTCCTCCTGCTCGGGGCGCTCGGGCTGCTTTGCATGGGGCTGGTCCTGCCCCCCTCCCTCCCTCTCTCTCCCACCCGCCCAGCTCGGATCCCGCAGCAAACTTTGTGCCGCTCGCTGTCCCGGAGCCCCGCCGGGGACCGAGCCGGCCGGGGAGCTGCCCCGGGACACGCTCCGCGCCGGCCCCCGCGATCGCTGCCGCCCGCTGCCCTGCTCTCGGGCTGCAGCTCGCAGGTGTCTCGGGCTCGGGGATCGCTCCGGCTCCGGCTCCGGCAGGCACCGCGAGCCCCAGGAGGCGGGGGACTCGCCTGCTCCCGAGGAGATGCCCAGCGCCCACGGAGTGCTGCGTGCCCTGCCCGGCGGCGCCCGGGACAATGGCAGCGAGCGAGCGAGCGAGCGGGGATCGGTGCCGAGGGCTGCGCGCAGGGAGGAGGCTGCTTCGCCTGCCCAGGGCTGGGGTGACCCTGGCGGGGCTGCGGAGCGCGCTCGGGGCGCAGGGTTAGGTCACGAATTACACAGCAGAGAATCATTCCCTTCGGGACAGGAGCGGGCTCCCGGGCTCGGCTCCAGGCCCCCGAGATTTCTGCCCTTTTTGAAGAGTGCCTGGGGAGGGACAGGAACTTGGTCTGAGTGGGTTAAAATACAGGTTTGTGGGGGACGAGAGAACATTGATCCGAATAATCTGCATAATCGATAGGGCAATGTGCAGAAATCGTGTCCCTCCATTTACTGTAAATTTCTCTCATCTCTGCAGCGAGGCTGCCCGAGTGCAGCTTCCCTCTTCCTAGGGTGCGTTTCCTTGCAGCCAGCACCCCCAATTTACAGTCGGCTCTCGACAACTGTCTGCTTCGCTTCCAAATCCCGGCCCTTTACTTTCCCCGTCAGTGGCGTCTTTGTGTGTATTTTGTCCGGGTAGGTGTTGAGAGGTTTAATAGGAGATGTCTTTAAACTCGACCAGTTCCTGAATGTGGATTAATGTAGTTGTTTGCTAGTCTTTCAAATGAACAATAACACTTCCTCGGATCCCTTCTCTGTTAATCTAGGGTTAGATTTCAGCTGTGTTGTGTCATATAATTCTGTACAATTAATACACCAAAGAGCAATTTTTAAACATTTTTAATTTTTTAAAAAATTGTTCCAATGCAGACACCATTCCATCCTTGTGCCAGTCCCTGTAATCCTGCTGCCTTAGGTGAATTTGTGTTTGGGATGCATTTTGAAAGAGAAGTTCAACTTAGTCTGGCTGGTCCTTTATTTTATTAACATGTACGTGGAGCTAGTTTTGAAGACTGTGGTTAGGGGGATGGGAGAGGTGAAGGCAGAAAATGCCACTGTAGGCCAATCCCTCCTTTCTCAGTTTCAGTTTTTAATTACTTAATGCTGAATTGCACAGTGCTTATCTAAATATTTGCAAATGCTCTTTCCTATTGATTCCTCTGAATAAACTGTCCTCCTTTGCTTTAGAGAGGAGGTGATTCATGCTCTTTTAAAATGAAATCTCTAGAGCAGTGTGTGTATATTCTGTGTATAAAAACACACACATTTTAGTTTTAATTTATAAATTGGGTGTGTGTTTTTGAAACTGTGTTAAACACTTTTTGGGCTCAGGGAAAGATTTGTTTCTTTTTTGAACTGTGCTTGAAGCTGGTCTTTGGTAGATCCAGGACTTGGTGTGTATATGTACATCTCTGCCTGCTCTTTTTCTCTCCCTCTTGTTTAATACGGAGCAATTTTCTGGAGGCTCAGTGACTCCTTCCTTAGGGTCACATTGAGTTTGAATCTCACTGAAGGTGCAGGAATCCTGCAATGGGGAAAGTAAGAGAATAGAGAGAATGGGGTCAAATTGGTTCCTTAGAGGCCAAAACTCCCATAGCTGCCTTAAAATAAATAAATAAAATTAAGCTTCCCCTGCCATGTTACAAATTGCAGTCTACCCTTTCAGGTATTTGCTTTACAGCTTAAAGCTGCTTCTCCCTCTTCTGCGCCACCCCCCCCCCCCACACAAAAAAATGGAGTGGGGAGAAGGGGAAAAAATAAAATCCATTGAGTTTAGGCAAATAATGTTCAGTCTCCATATCCTATTACAAAGCACTTTGAATATGCAAGACATCACACAAGACCAGTTATTCCAGTTACAACAAACTTAAAAAGAGAGAAAAAGGAAAGGCAGGTTTAGATTGACTCTCTCGCACTCACAAATTACATATTTAAAGCTCTCTCTTTAATTTTTTCCCATACTCGCATAGTATCAGTACTTTCTTTTATGTCTTGTTCTTTCATTACAATCTTTCAGTTGAGTTTAGGAAGATTGCTGCAAGCAACACATTTTCTGTATTTTTGTTCCTGTATCTTGGAGGAGAGTTGGCAGGCATTCTGTGGTTTGCAGTTACACAATATGTTATCATGTTTTTAATCACTAAATCATTGCAGTGGTTATAGATTTACAGTCTTAGGGTATTACAGAGGAGAAACAGAGGCTATATGTATTTATACGTATGAGTGTGCCTGTGTGTTTTGTGAACTTTTAAATTGTATTATTTTTCTTTTGTTTTCTGAAATAGAAGAACGTTTATATTTTTGTGCCAAGTCTCCCCACGTGCTTCAAAAAAGTTTGTAAAATCTTCTGATCCCAACAGAGTAGGAATTCTAATTAATTTAACTCCAACATTTCACATAACAATAATGTCGTGCTTGGGGTTAGCGAAAGGCAGTCAGGCTGTTCTCTTGTTTTAATATTAGCCACCTGCGTTGGGATTCGGCACTGATTGGAAATGGTAATGTGGGGAAGAAGGACCCATGTTTTGTAGATGTCGGTGACCTAGTGTGGCATGTCATTGGTAGCCCACTTTCTGCTTCTGTTTTCATATTATTATGTAACAGAATCCTTGGTAGCATTAAAAATTCAGTATTACAAGCTGATTGTAATGCTCCCTCATTAGGGAGCACTGTCTGGTCCTGTATTAAGTGAAACACAGAGCATGGCTTTTAGATTATAAACACCAATAAATATTAAGTATCAGCAGAGGAAAAAATAAATCAGCTGGGCTTTCGGTCTCTTCGTAGTTCTCTATCCCATATTTGTCTGTGTTTTTTTATTGTGAGCTGTATATCTGCTTTCCAGTGGTGACGTTTTCTGTCTTTCTTGAGAGAGGTCTCTTGTATACACAAAAGGTTTAGAAGTTTGTTTTGTTTTGATCTCTATTAAACAGGTCCTTCAGTTTGCTGATGTCATTTCCTTTCATATTTGAGTTGTTTGTTGTGCCTCCCCGCCCCCCTTCTCAGCTGGAGCCTAGGGCAATGTGGGGAAGTGCAGCAGCGGAGTAAGTTCTGGGTTCAAAGGCTGAGGGTCGTATGGTGCCTTTTCGTCATTCTCTGATTTGCCTGCTTGGAAAGACGCTCCAATCCCAATATCTGGTTAAATGCTCAGACATCAACTTTCTGTGGCCTGTCCATGGGCTGCAGTGGCAGGCGATGATTCATCTCAATTTCCTTTTCTCGCTCGCTCCCCTTTTTAATGTCTTTAATACTTCTCTCCGTCCCTCCCACCCTCCCCTCCCCCGCCAAAAAAAGTTCTGACAACTGCAATTCACTTGCAAATCTGAGGCCAGCATTAGTGGGGCTCCTGCTGTGAAAAGAACGAAAGTGTTTCAAGTTGGTTTTTTTTGTTTTTTTCCCCTGTCGCTTTATTTCTGTTCTTCATCTCCAGCTAAACATTTCTAAGTGGCTTTTTCCTTTCCTTGGTCAGTTGACTGACTTCAGAGGTATGGGCCCTGTTCTCCTGATGTTACTAACGTTGCTATCTGGCCCAGTTCTCTCCTCTGCAAGCATTCTTCAGTCAGTAACAAAAACAAACAAACATGGGAAAGAGGAGGAAGAAAAAGAAACCAAATTTCTAACGGCAAACTTTTTTCTTTTCTTTCTTTTTTTTTTTTTTTTAATGTCTAGTTCTATTCGTAAAGGAGTGGCCATTCGGCTGTTTGCTTCAGGTTTTCTGTATCCAAGCTGGAGTGAAAAATGAGCCAGCATTGACACTTGGCTTGATGTGAAACCCTGGGTAACCTCTTTCCCCTTCCGTGGCTCTGGCCTTTTGTTCCTGGAGAACTGAGCTAAGGTGCTTTTCACTCGGACCAAAGGCAGCACGAGAAGTCTCCCTGTGTGCTTAGCGCCTTTGGATGGCCTCCTCATGGTTATTGTCAGAGCAGAGTCTAGCAAACAATCGCTTTGGTGAGACACAAATGCAAAAACATTTGTCCATCTTTTAATCTTTGTTTTAGGATTTTTTTATCTCATTCTTTAAATTTCACAGTTTCAGTTTGTGTCTTGAGAGAGATGAGTGGAACAACATGGAGCAGATTTACCGTAGGCCAGGCCAGCAGTTGAACAGATTCAGTAGAAATTGCTAAATCCTAAACTGATGCACATATGGCTGACTGCATTAGTCTCTCTGTTAACACTTTCTTCAACTTTTTAAAATAAAAATGTTGTGCTGAAAAAGTAAAAAATGAAATAAGACTTTTATTTTAACTTGATATAGTATTTTATAGACACCATTTTTAATGACATTTTACTGCGCATACACCACACCCCCATCAGTTCTAAGCTTGTCTGTACTGGAAGAATTATTAGGCAACCATCTTATTCTAGGTTGTACTGTGGCTTGTATGAGTCGTGTTTCTGATATAGTAATTTAATTATAAAGGTGTCGTAACACATACTGCACATAGGAGAGATTGGTGCATTTTAGAAAAGACTAATTACAACCCCCCCCCCAACCTCTTAAGGCTCTTAACTTTGTTTTTTAACATAATACCACCTGCCTTTGTGTGGTTTGTACGACGCTGAATATAAACGGATGCATCAGATGGGAGAGATGGTCCATGAACAAAGCAGGAGTCCGATTTTTTTCCCCTCCTTCTCCTCTCTTCCTCCCCCCCCCCAATATATCTGCATCAACTGGGATGCTGTATTTAGAGGTCTGTCAGATTTTCTGTTATGAACTCTTAAATTTTGAACGTTGTACCATAGAAAAACCTTCCCAGGGCTAAGATGAGGTGTTCGTGTTGTATGCAGGGCTACTCTATTTTTTGTTCTTTTGTTTTCCTATACTTCAACCTCTTCTTCCCCTTCCCTCCCCCACCCCCTATTTGGAATTGTACTGTAGCCCATTAGTCCCTTATAGGAGATTTATACCTCTGTATTTTGAGGTGAGGAAAAGAGAACTAGATAAAAGAAATTCTTCTAGTAACAGACTGTCTTCAGCACCTGTACAGAGCTTCCTCTGCTTCCTTCTTTTCCTTTTGTGTCATTTTAAACTTGGATAGGATTTTTAATCTGTGGAACTAACACTGCCATGATAGAGTTGAGGGCTGTCGTGTCAGGAGAATGGGAATCCAAACATCTGTGCGTAGGCCTCGGCACAGCAGACTCTAATGGTTTTGACGGAGCTGTTGTGGTCTGTTGTCTGGAAAATCTGCATTCTACGTAGTGCCCGAGGGGGGCCTCGGTACCACAGATCGTAATGTGTACCTAAATATAACTGCCTAGGCACAATGGGGTGAGATAAGGGCAGAACAAGAAGCTCAACTGAATGTCTGCCTCTTGTTTTGTCACTGATTTACAATTTGTGTGTGTGTGTGTTTTTTTTTTTTTTTTTTAAGTGTAGCAAAGGGTTTGCAAGAATAAATATATTAAACTCAGTTAAACTAAGAAAAAAGCACATAGCTAAGGTTTCCCTTTTAGATAAAAATGAGGGAGCTCCTACTCATTGTCCCTTATTTCAGGAATTCTATCTGCCCTCGGTGAGAGAATACAAACAGGTTATGTGTACTCCTTGCATGTGTGTGAAGAAACCTGGTTGGCACCGTTTTATCTGGGTAACTTACCAGCTAGCTGAGCCTCTGAAGCGGTAAGTCTCCCATTTCCGGGGCATGTGAAGCCAGCATTTTTTGTTGTCAGTTCATGCATGCATTCAGATGCAACTGGATTAGTTTCTAAAGGACTGGAATTGGAGAGGAGTGACCATTTCCAATACTATTATTTTTCTTGTTGGTTCTGCGGGACAGAAAATGTCCATCTGTTGGTGCAGAGGAGGTGAAGTGTTTATCTCCAGAGCAACCCAGGTTTAAAGAGCAGTGGTATTCCAGACCAGGTGGACACTGTGTATATATTTTCAGAGAAAGGGTGAAACCTACAGATAAAGTTCAGTCTTGTTTTAAATTATATTTTGATGCAGGGGTGTCGGAATGGGGAGACCTGCTGACTGAGGCTGTAATAGGAGTAGCACAGCGTTCACATTACCTACCTGTTTCTGCATGTAGCCCAGAGCGTCGGCTCATCGCAAGTACTCTGTGTCCGGGGGATCTCAGGTTATTTGTGTCCCCGTTAGTTAGGTCTGTGAGGTGGAAGAAGCACGTTCTGGTAGCCATTGTTAAAGACATTTTCTTTTGGTGCTAAATCTTGATGATGTTTACGTGGCACTCCAGGTGTCTCTGTTTTGCTCTTGAATTCATTATTATATTTAAGACGTTTTACTGTTAATTGTCTGTTTTTTGGTATTATCAAATTACAAACATGCTCCTTGTTAAAGCAAAGCAGCAACATTAGATTTTTTTTCAGCACACAAACATTTTCTTATTGTCCTTAATTAATTGTACAGTTTGTGTTCCCGGGAAGGTGGAAAGTGCAAGCCCAGAGTACTCAGGCTTTCAAATTTCATGTTTCAGAAGAGAGGCGAGATTGGAGGGAGGAGGCTCTGGTCTTTCTCTGTTTCTTTGGGGAGGGGTGAGGTTTGGGGTGTTGGTGATAGTAATACTGTGTGTTGCAGTCTATGCATAGACAATTTCTTCCCCCCCCCCCCCCCCCAAGAGTTTTCATAAAAAAAATTCCGCTTTGAGGTATGTTTAGTCTTTTCAGAACCATAACTTTGGTATGAATACACCTGTGGAAAAGTAATCTCCTCCTATGACCAAATAGAAACAAACATGTCCTGGGAAGTCTCAACTCACTGGAATACTGTTTTTCCTCTGAATACTCCTGGCCTATTCTGTCCCTCCCAGTGCCCTGATAACCCTAGGGTAGCTGTCCCTGCTTCTGGAGGTGTTGGCTGGCTAGGAAGTTGGTAGAATCACCACCTCTCTGGAATAAAATGCAGGTGCTTCCTTCTAGGGCAGGGGTTGGCAACGTTCGGCACGCGGCCAGTGGGGGCAGCAATCGGCCGAACCTGCCGTGTCAGCAGGTAAATAAGCTGGCCCGGCCTGCTAGGGTGCTTACCCTGGCGAGCCGCGTGCCGAACGTTGCCGACCCCTGTTCTAGGGGCTAGCCTGGTGTCTGTACCAGAGAATGTTGGCTTCTTCTAGCCAATGATATACTAATGACAAAACAGCTTGTTAGGTAACAGGGAGTTTCAACACCTACCCCCCCGCCCCGAATTGTAACCATTCTTTAGCATGTGCAAAAGTACTAATACGCATATACGAACTCAGAGCCATCTAAGCATTTATACCAGATGTTCTGGTGAGGAGCATGGGATAAATACCTGCACAGATTGCTGGAGTATCTGAGCACCTGTGTTGTTGCTATCCAGTGAGGTGCCCGTAGTTTTTTGTTCTCTCTGTATGGTGTAGTACAGTGATAAAAGCAGAATACACGGGCAGGCACTTGGGAAGCCTGAAAGGGTTGCAGTCAGATGAAATACTGAAGGAGACAGTGGGGGGTTTCATTTTGGCCTGCCAAAGGTATCTTGTGTGGTGAAGTGATGGGTACCTGAAAGATGTGGCTGTAGGTTAGTCTGAGGTGGGAGATTGACTGAAGGCAGTAGACCACTACTGTTGTAGGCAGTACAGGAAACACAACTGCACTGATGTTGTTGACGTGGGTTTGTGTGTGTGCTGCCAACTAGATTGGTTATGTTATCATCATGTTTTATTTATTTCATTTGTATTGCAGGAGTGCCCCTCGGAGCCCTGCTCATACGTCAGGACCCATTGTGCTAGGCATTGTTACAAATGCATAACAAAGATGGTCCCTTCCCCCAGACTGTTCACAATTGAAGCTCCCGCTGTCTGGTTACCGAGATTGTAGGATGAGGCCCTAGTCCCTTTTAGAAGAGTGAAGACTTTTATTTGAAAGCATGAAGCATCAGTGCATGCCAGTAAGAGCCAGTTACAGCTGAGTTGAAGCAGTGTGTTACTGTGCTGTTGGTCAGGCCAGGAGAAGCCTGCTAATGGTTGACGGCCAAGCATAGCATTGCTGGGGACACTTGGCATCCAGTAGGTTTACAGGAGCCCCTCCTGGTTCCAGAGAGGGGTCCATTCACAGGCTGAAGTGGATTAATGCCTGCCTGGTTTGTGTGTTTGAGAGGCTGCGCGCTCGCTGAAGGAGCGCGAGAGCTCCTGGCTTCTGTGTACCCAACGTCCTTGCGTGCGTTTCCGATTAGCCGCCCCTTACTGTGCCAGACAGAACTGTAGATGTCAGGCTTTGCACAGAAAGGAGAGCGAGGCAGTGAGGGCGAGGGAGAGACAAGCCTACAAGCAGCAGGGCTGTGAGTTTCAAATTAACCTTCTGCTTTGTTGATGTCTAACGTGAAGCCCCCCTTCCCCTCAGCCCGCTCCCAGTGCAGTGCACGCTGGCAAATTGTGAGAGTCTGGCTTCATTTACATAAAGCTATTACAAGAAGCTGGGCAGCAGGAAGACTGCGTTGAGGCGGTGGCCCTCTGGGGGACGGCAATCGGAATGCCTTGTGCCGACTGGGCAAGTCCAGCAGCTCTCGCAGGCAGTGGGGGGAGGGGAGTTTCCCTTCCAGAGACGGTTTGGGGCATGGGGGATTTGACCATCTCCCTTTCAACACGATCATAGCAGCCGACTATGGAAAAGACCTTCTAGATTATCGTGTCCCATGCAGGATTGCTTCCTACAGGATATTTTTTATACTATGTTGTCCAGTTTAGTTTTAAGCAATGGGGATTCCACCCTTTCCTTTGGGAGATGATTCCACAGCCTTAAAACATCCGCTCCTAGAAAGTTCTTTCAGATGTTGAGCCTAAGCCTTCCCTTTCTGAATTTCACCCCTTTACTCTTAGTTATATGCGTTCCTATCCTGAGTTCTTTTCCCTCCCTTCTGTTTGCATCTTTCAAATACCTGTAGGCTGTTAGAGATGCAGATTTCTGATTAGAGCATGGATTTGAAGTCAGGAATGCCCAAGCCTAGTCATGATGCTGACTTTGAGCAAATCACTTAACCGTTGTGCCTCCGTTTCCATCTATAAAATGAGATAAAACTTAGTTATGTCACAGAACTGTAGTAAGGATTAATGATAGAAAGTTTGCAATACACATTGAATATGGATAGCACTTCGTTATGTCCCACCCCCTTGCCGTTTCTGTTGCTTTGCGCTGAATAGCCTCCACTCTGTCAATGCTTTTCTAGTAGTCAGGTGCTTGGAATTAGCCATATTCTAGGTGTGCTCAGATTACAGTTATTTAGAGAAGGACACTCCTCCTGGATCCATAACCTGCATTTGAGTATGAAGCTATTTCTCAGCTTCATAATCTTCCCTTATCTTCTAAATAATTCCACATATTGGGGACTTTATGAATTGTATTCTTTCATCTTGGAAAAGAGAGCAGGCCAGCTAGTGTAGCAAGTTTGGGGTCTGTGTTGGTAACAGAATGATTACCCGGGAAAACATCTGCTCACAGACCTGTAGAAGTTGCCCAGTGTCCGTTTTGCCTGTCAGATAGAAAATGACGGTATACTGAGATCTCCTAGTCTAGCCTTGTTATCCTTCCTCCGCTTCTCTTACCTTGCTGCAGTCACGGCTGCCACCATCTCCATTCCTGGGGCCTCATTCAGCAGGACCATTATAGACACGCCTGGGGCTCTGGTTTAATTGACCTTTATTTCGGAATGGGGGTGGGATATGAATCTCCTTTTTGTCTGAGCAGCTGTGCTAGATTTTTTTATTGGATCACACTTGTTAGTATGTGTTGCCTCATCTTGTGGAAAGAGGGCAATGACAGTGGCTGTAAAATACTTGTACTATGATAGCAGTTATGGTATGGAGAGGAGTGGATGTGCACATCTGGCAAAGGTGAAAGGTCCATCTCTAATCCAGAGGGGCTGTCTGATGGGCCTATTTCACTGCTGTGGGGAAGGGGATTGCTTTGGAATCCATGCTTTACCACTGCAGAAATGTCGTCTTTAATCTCTTCTGCTCCCAGTGGTTCCTGGTGTGTAAATTCTACATGCGGAGGTGTCTGGGTTAGGAGAGCCAGTATAGTAGTTTTAAAGAGAAGACTTCAATCAAGTAAAACTGTGACAGATCTAAAAGGGCAGGCTGACATACTCTACTCCTAGCCGTACCCTCTCCCCCAAATTGAGCCTTAATGGTATTGCTGGGATCTCTGCAGTATACCTGATTTGGTATATGCTGGGGTCAGAGAGCAAGGGGAGTTTGGGAGGCGCATGCCAACTACTCTATTAGTCCATTTGCAACGTGAAGGAGTAGGGGAAAAGGAGGAAAGATGTCTGCTACATCTTAAGACCGGTGTTGGAGAAGGATGCGCTAACTGCCGGTCCTGTGGCATTGCTGCAATCCCTGATTAGATGAGGAGGGGGGATGAGGTGTAGTGCTGGGTTGTTTCATTCTTTTTGCTTAGAGTAGTGTCCTAGAAGGGATGTGTACTATAGAGCAGTGCCTGGCTCCCTCCGGTAGAGTGTAAATGGGTTCTCGTCCCCACTGTTGTTTGAGTCTGGTTGATTCATTTTCAGCCTATGGTGGCATCTGCTGGGAGGGAGCTACCGCAACCTTTTCCTTGGTTGTCTTGTTGCTTTAATCAGTCTCTTGACTGTTTTCTCCTTTGTTTTAAGCAGGCAGGAGCTCTTGTTGGTCAGCATGAGATCCTGGAGGTACTTGAAGTGGGTCTGATGCCAAAGCAGTCATACCTAAAAAGCTCCCTTCCTTGCAGGCTTGCATCAGTTTCATCTGAAACTGCAAATGTTTAAGCATTTGAGCAGAATTTTGGAAGAGTCCAGGGAATTACTCAAAACAAATGGCCAAAAAAGCTTTAACTCTGTCCTAAGGAGTGTCAGCTAGTTATCTTTCTCTGGGTTTAACAAGATGCCAGAAGCAGTGAAACCACTTTCACCTTGAAGAGTAAACCTCTTGATTTCCCTTCCCCTCCCCCCATCTCTCAGCTGTTTTGAAGTGAGCTGTCCCTGGGCTCAGGACCAAGGGCCTGGCTGTCAGCAGCTCTGCATCTGGACCATGTATGTTGCTGACATATGGGCAGTGTCTTAACTAAACTGCAGTCGCCTCATTCATATGTTTTTCTCTGAAGATTCTTCATCTTACTGGGAGTCCCTTTGTGATTTGTAATTTTTGGAGCTGAGCTTTGTAGAAGGTGGGAAGAGGGAGACTAGTTTGGGGGAGTTGAAGTTTCCTCTTCTGCTCCTTTTTCCTCCATTAGTCTGAGAGGCCACTAGGACATGAAGCATCAGCTCATTCCTCCATGCAATAGGCATCCTGTCAGGATTCTGGATGAAACTGGTTTTTCTTCCTTTTGCATCTGAAGGTCAGGATACAGTCAGGGAACACGAAGATTAATGAGGCCTGTGAAGTGAGCATCTCCAGAGAGGCATTGGACGGCCCCCTAGGAATCTTGAAGCTCGTAGCTGCTCAGTCATTGGGCTTCAGCGTTCTGTGCCTCTCTCCTGTATTTAGTCCTCTCTTACAGGGGCATCTAGGGCTCTGCTAACAGTGCTCCAAAGTAGTGACACCTCTTCTCCTCCTCCCAACCCGTTCTCAAGGCAGAAGAAATCTCCATGTGCATAGACCCTTGTGGAACGCTGAGAGCCCAAGCAAGATGGCCTCCCTGCCTCCCTCCGGACCTTGTGAATGAAGCTAGGATTTGGACCCTTTTGACTTAATGTGAAAGTGTCTTGTGGGAGTTTGGCATGCATGGGGTGGAGAGAGATTCCCCTCTGAGTGCTGGAGGCAGGGGGACATAAGCTTAACATTAACAGAGTAGCTGGCATGTTAAAATATTTTAAATGACAGTGGAATTTTCATCTGCTGTTGACTTCCTGCTCTGTACTGAGTGTTCTCAGTCTCAGACCCCTGATTCAGCAGTGAAATTGTGTGGCCCCCTGCCCATTTCTATTAACAGAGGTTAGTGACTGCTCAGACCTCGTACATGAATTTCTGGGGGTGAGGGTGAGGGGCTGGGAATAGAGCTGATATGTAGTGCCTGGAGGGGGCTTGGAGATCCAGTTAACAAGTGTAGGAGAGTTGAATCAAGGGGAAGGAAGATTCAGAGGGGGCAGCAGAGTGTCTGAGAGCCTCTGTTCTACCATTGCAATGTTCAGGTTCTTAGTATTAAAATCCAAAAAGTGGAATGAAACCAAGAGTGAGTTATAAAGCTCAATCCTTTAACATTCCCTTTGAAGATGACCTGCAAAGGAAGAAATAGTTTTGCATCTGTCTTATTTCTCTCAAATTATTTTTTTCTTTTTTCTTTAGAAATATTAGGAGTATCAAATTTGTCTTTCCTGTTTTTTTGCTGGCAATCTCCTTGGGGGAACCAGAGAACTGGAATGGGAGCTTTCTTAGCCTACCATTGAAGGGGTGAGGTGTTTAACAATAATGATACTTTTCCCAACTGTTTATCAAGCCTTTGAGTTAAATATATATGAACACAGATTTCTAAACAGCCTGCATACCCCTTTTCCTTTCAGTTCAGGTTTCAATCCCTAGATACTGTACTGTGATATCCTACTAGTTTCCTAGTCATCTATAGAGCCTTGCAGGAAAAACAGAATAGACTGGGGTGGCCAAACTTACTGACCCTCTGAACCGCATATGACTATCTTCAGAAGTTCGAGAGCTAGGGCACACCTGCCAGGGCTCGGGGCTTCAGCCCTGCAGGAGGTTCCTGACGGGGCTCGGGGCTTCCGCCCCACTCTGCTGAAGCCCCGATCCCCAGCGGGTGCACCCTGTGGGGCAGAAGCCCTAAGACCCCCCCCCCCTTCCTGCTGGACAGAAGCCCCTACCTCATTACTCCACTGCAAGGCAGAGGTCCTGAGCTTCCCCCCTTCCCCGCCCCCCTCCCCCCGTCCTGTCTGTTAGGTGGAGAATGGGGGGGTGGCATGGGGGACTCTGTGAGCCGCACTTTAACAGTAAAAGAGCCACATATGGCTCATGAGCCACACTTTGGCCACCCCTGGAATAGATAAAACCTGAATTTCTAATGCCAAGTGTTAGGGGAGTGATTCACCTTCCTTCATATATTGTAAAGAAGCAAAAACAGGGCAACTTCCCCTTCTCTTTGCAGATCACCTTTAAAAGGAGTGACAGTGTGATGTATGATTTCATTCCCAACATTAACTACAAAGAGTAAAGCATCGACAAATGCTGTAAATTATTTTTATTCCCTCTTCATAGTTTAATACATGATAGTATTGTAAGAATCACCTTAATGTGGGTTATTTTTTAAAGGGGCAAGTCAATCTCAAAATCGTGCTTCTGTCTGAAAATTGATAGAAGCAACATCTAACGATATTTTAATAGAAAGCCTAGAGGTTTTTTCTTTGTTTGCAGTGCGTGTTGGAAAGTGCTTTGTGTATTTCACTTTCTCTGATTAGTCAGTTTCCTCATTGTTGATGTGGGTCTTTCACACAGTGGAGGGAAGAGATGTACTTTAACAAAAATTGAAAATACATTTCCTAAAATGAGAATTCCCCGTTGGATGAGTAGGACCTGAAACTACTTCTGATTTTCTTTTAAATTGACCATATTTCATATTGGTGACATCCCTGTTTTAAGTGACTTAAACAACAGAGAACAGTTTTACTCTGAAAAACCACTCGTAAAAATGCTGTGATGCATCTGTGGATTTATTGTTTCTAAGATTTCTATATCCGATTTGCTCCCTTTTCTCATTGGTAACTCTGCAAACTCAGCCTGTGCTGTCAGATGCAAGCTGGTTTTTTAAATGTCCCTTATCTGTAACTATAATGGTTCTTCTGGCTAAATGAGGCCCTCATTCACACCTGTGCAGCTCTGTTGCCTTCAGTGGATTTGCACAGGTGTGATTTATTGGAAGTTAGGCCTGTTTTACCCAGAATTTGCACGGGTTTAATTTAAATGGGTTTAAAAACTGGTTTACTTAACCTAGTTCAAACCCCTGTGTGGGGTGGACACTCTCTTTAATTTTGGTTTATGCATGGCTTATTTTGGTTTAGTCTATATCTGTTCCCAATCAAATTCAGCTAAACCATAAAGGCCTTTCTTAAATTGATCTGAGTGTCCATACTGGGATTTTCACTAGTAAACCAGCTTGAATTCACACTTTAGATTAAATTGGTGCAATTTTCCCATAGAGACAAGTTCCTTAGTAAATAATTCTGTTGATGTAGAATCCAGCTCACTCAGTCGTAACTGTGTTGACTGTGGAGGACTAATAGGAGCCAAAAGCACGAAAAGCTCTCACTAGAGTGGGCAGGTACGGTTCTAAATATGCACGAGGGGGGACGTTGGTTGAACAAGAAGGTGCTGTTTTTCAGACTCCTTTCAAAGTAAATAAGATTATTTTAATTTAACATAAGAATTTTTGTAAAGTTTCGTAGGACTTGCCTTTTAAAAACTTTACAAGTTTGGCTTCCAGTTTTTTTTGGTATGGAAAAGCTGATTGATTCAGTTCTGTGGACCCCTCTGAGGAAGTATCATTCATAGGGCACCCCTCCACTGAGAGAACCGGTAGTCCTGTTCATGGAACAAGGATGGCTAAAAATGGCAGTGGAAATTTTTATACTCAGCTGTTTAAGGTAGTGTATCTAAGCACTGCAGTTCCCCTTTAACACTCCCTTTTGAGCTTGGTTATTGCCAGGGTGTCTGCGCTGAATTAGCAAACAACAATAGGCTGAAGGTGGGACAGATTTGCAGCCTGAGGTCTTGTTTGTGCACTCTTTTGCACCTGGAACTGCACTGGTGCAAACCTGTACTGTAGATGCAGTGCTGTAGTGTCATCAGTGACTTGCACTAGTATCTCACCCCTGCCAAAGCTAGGCTGCTCAGAGCAGCTCTTAACAGCGCTTTTGGTCCACTTCATTAAAAAATGTTTACCTTCCACATGCTCTTTTGCAGTAGCACTGGTCTATTGAATTCGGTATGAATGCTGTCCCATTCTCCTAACACCCCTGCTAGGTACGCTCGCTGCACACATTCCTCTTCTTGCAGCCTGAACTGCCCAAGAGCAATAACCTTTTTCACTTTTCCTTAAAAACAACTCTACTGCTAAATTCTGCAGTTGCAGAAAGTGTATCCAGGCTTCTAATGTGTTTCAGGCTCTTTGCTGTTCTAAAACAAATTTTTGCTGCAGGCAAAATTTAGTTCCAATTTAAACAGCCCAGTATTAACATTTGGAAACTGGCTTCTTCACATCTGCATTAACATTGTAAAGACTCTGCAGTACAATCAGGCATGATCCAAAGAGAGAGAAAAACATGGATTCAAACAAAAATGTGACTGTGTCTAGGGGAGGGGGAGGAATTGCCTGCCTTTCCTGATAGTGGGCTATATTAGGGTTGAATTGTGCTGTTGGATGTCAGTTATGTTAGGGTAGAATTTTGTTATATTTTTAAGTTGTCAGCAGTGCCTAGAGTATATGGTTCATACTGGATTTTTAGTATATTTAAAGCTAAATATTAAATACTGGTAGAGTGCTGACTTACAGAATGGCCCTGACTCTAATTTCACTCTGGTTTTGTACTGGTGTAGTACCATACACGACAATGGAGTTACTCCATGTACACCAACGTAATGTTAGAATTGGCTGAGCTCAGTGGTGCTCCCATCCCAAACATTGCCATGACCAGCTGTTTTTATATTTATTATAGTGGAGCATTGACTTTTTTCTTGACACAAAGTTAAAGTTCTGTACTAAGGCCTAGTATGCAGGAGAAAGTGTACTAGGTTAGCTAAATTGCTTTAGAAACTGATGTAGATAAATTAGTGCACCTCCCTTGTAATACTGCCTCAGATCAGTTTTAGCTTGTTGATACAAATACTGACTTAAGCCAATTGATATAAGGCATTCCTAAATCAAAATGAGTATCCACACAAGAGTTGCACAAATTTAACTAAATCAGTTTCTATAGGGATTGGCTAAATTGGCACAGCTTTAGTGTGTAGACAAGGCTTAAGTGATGTGTGAGGCTGCCATTCCTCTGGAGTCTCAGTAGGGTATCTTTCTGGTGGCCCTCATCTTCCTAACTGTTCAAGAAAAAAATGCCGGCATAAAACCATCAGATTGTAACTGCTCCAGCTAATTACAAAGAGTAAATCACTAAGAAATGTTTGCGTTATGTGTAATAAAGAATAATTAACATGCAGGCTTGAAGCTGTGATTTTTAACAATGGGTTGTGCACAGTAGGACTGAGAGGACTAGAAAGGCCAGTTTCCAGTGGCTCCGGGGGGGAGGGGCAGGAGGTCTCATCGCGCTGCCCTCGCCTGCAGGCACCGCCCCTGCAGCTCCCATTGGCTCTGGTTCCCCGTTCCTGGCCAATGGGAGCTGCGGGGGCGGTGCCTGCAGGCGAAGGCAGCACAAGGAGACCTCCTGCCCCTCCCCTTCCCTCCTGGAGCCACTGACAGACATGGTGGCCACTTCCCAGAGCGGCATGGGGCCAGGCAGGCCGGGATCCTGCCTTAGTCCGCTGTGCCACCAGACTGTTAGCTGCAGGAGGGTTGGCAACTCTTTCGTGATCTACCGGTTGGTGACCACTGATTTAGAAATTGTTAATTGGGTGTACTTACCGAAAACATTTACATTATAGAACTTCAGGACTTTGGAACGGTTCTCCAGCTGTCTAATGGAGAAGCTGCTCCTTTTGGTCCTGCTCTATCATTTAACTTGATCCTGCTGGGATGTGTCAGTGCAGCCTCCACTGAGAAAGCTGGCACACATGCTAACTGAAGAGTCATTGATTCCAAGGCCAGAAGGCACCCTTGTGTTCATCTCGTCTGACCTTCTGTGTAGCACAGGCCAGAGACCTGCCCCCAAAAGATGTGATGGATCTTTCTCAAAACTATCATGGATTTCTAAAAACTACTTTGAAAATTCCTGCTTGTGTGTATCGTAGGAAATGTTTCCTATGTGAGGAAAGTGCTATAAATTTCAGACACTCTCTAGCAAGAAGAATAAACCTCCAGGCCATAGGTGGAGCGAAGTGTTCATTCTGCTGCTGCCTGGGGAAGCTCTGAGCAAAAGCAGAGGAGGCAGTGGAGCTGCCTGCAGACTCGGAACACCACTGCCTAGATTTACACTCTGTTAGCGTTAGAAGGCAATCTCTAGTTAGAATGGCTGGAGACTTCACTTTTTTATGTGGAAGCTTAAATTTTGTAGGTCTCTTGCCAGGGAGGATTTTCTAGTGGACATTAGTGAATGGATCTGTAAACTACTAATCCCTAGTCTTCCTTTAACTTAGTTTCCAGTCAGGGAAAACAGCCGGACCGCACAGGCTGGGCTTTGGGAAGGGGGAGAAGCAGGAAAAGCACTGGATGAAGTGTCCTCCTCTACAGTAATGGGTGACTTGCTGGACAACATGAATAAAATAGAGAAACCTGATTCAACCCCTTTTACTGCATGCCCAGGAGGGGGATGGTGAGAGGTGTCCCAGAGGTGAACCCACCTGCAGTCCATGTAGTTTACACAGCAGAAGGTCTGAAATTCTCATCAGCAAGGAAGGAAGCCAAAGAAGGAATCAAATCCACCTGATTTGGGTGGGGAGAAGAGAATAAAGAACCAAGTGAGCAATAGAAGTCGCCCAGGATTGTGTTCTATTTAGATTCTTCTACTCTGCCTAAGGCCTTGGCTACACTCGGGTCTTCCCAGCGCTGCCGCGGCAGCGCTGTGAAGCGCAAGTGTAGTTGCACCTCCACCTCTCCGAGGGGAATAGCTTGCAGCGCTGCAGGCTCTGATCACACTGGCGCTTTACAGCGCTGTACTCGCTGCGCTCGGGGGGGGGGGCGGCGTTTTCACACCCCTGAGCGCAGCAAGTTGCAGCGCTGTACAGCGCCAGTGTAGTCAAGGCCTAACATAATGGCTTCTGAGCACCTTCCAGTGATGCATTAGGCACCATGACTGGCGCAACATGCTTTGCATTCACATTGCTAGTAACTGTTGTGGCTGCTGTGGCAAGGTTGTATGAGTCCGAACCAGTTGCTTCACGTGTGCAGTGTATAGTTTCCTGACATGGTTCTAGCAGCCTGCAGCAGGAGTTCACACTTAAAAGCAAACCCCCTACCGCGGAGAACCTCTGGCACTCTGAAGCACAGGACCTAGACCCATTGGAGAGAGACTGTGCACGGCTGCATAGTTCTTGATGACTTACAACAGATCTTTGACTGCTTTCTAATTCCCTTCAACTGTTGTACGTCTTCTGTAGGGACAGGGCTTTCTCTTCCTGACCCTACACTGTTGGGTATTTTGTAGGTAGGAAATTGCTGTGGGTTAAACAGTTTCTGGGACCTACGCCCCCTGTTTCCTAGGAGCCACTTGCTCACTTAGCACATTTTTCAGTTTTCTCTTGTTGACCCTCTTTGTTGTTCTGCATTTAAATTCTACGTTTTCATGTAGCCCACTCTTCTTACTAGGCTGGGATAGTGTTTCTTGCCACACTTGTGCCACGGGATTCAGTAGTGCAAAGGTCTGTCTGAATTCAGACCCTTTCTCTGTCTCCCCTCCCCCAGGAGGAAGTTGGCAGGCTGCCTCCAAAGTGAACACCTCATCTCAATGACCCACCTAGAGCGGCTGTCCAGGGTGGATTTGTATATGCTAATAAGCCTGACTTGTCCTAGCTTGTTTGTAGTGATTTGTGACTGCATTTATATGCAAATACTAACAACTTGCTGCTGAGTTAATTAGCATTTTTTCTCTTTGCTTCCTGCAGCTTTAGGAAAGGGGCTTTATTCTTTTTATTCCAGTCGTCTGACCTAACCCCCCACCCACATGTAATTGTGGGAGTGCCAGACCACGTCCCTCCCTTCCCTCTGTAAGAGAAATAGAGGGGCACCAGAGTGGTGCTCTAGACTCAATCTAATCACTAGATAAAAGAAATATGGCTGCAGCTGTGGAGGTCTGCTGCCATGCAGTCAAAGTTGTCAGCACCTGTGTCACTGTAGAAAGTTCACTTTTCCTGTGTTCTGAACATGGTTGTGCAAAGTGAGTGGGGACCACAGCTCACACCTCAAGGAAGAGTTGTTTTGTACCTTTTCCAAGTGTTGGTATAGGAAGTTCTGGTTCTCTTGACCTTCTTGATTGCGTTCTGCTGCATAAGTGTCTGGTGTTTGCTAGTTACTCTCTGCAACCAAGTGACTTCTGGTGTTTTTAAATCAAAAACAAACACAAAAACCCAACCTATCCTGAAAACGCAGAATTTCTGCTTTTCATGTCATGACTAGAAACACCAAATACAATCTGATGAATGACTCCCAAAAGGCAGAGGCTTCATGGTTGTTTTCTTGTGGCCCAGTTATTGCAGAGTTTAGAGTGCGCTGCTTGTGTGCGTGGGGAGTTGGCCTCCTGTTGATGCTCTGAAACTAATATTTGGACCCCACTACATTGCCTGGGGTACGGAGCAGAGGTTCACTCGTGTGCCTGGAGGATTTTACTCATTTGAATTTTGTCATCTTTCTCATTATTGCTAAAATACAAGGTTTGGTTAGTCTGCCCCATTCTGGGGTACTTGCTTTTACTTGGAGTGCTAGTAAGGTTTACAAGTGAAATGAGTTAAATGGCATTAGCTCGCTCTCTTGACACCCAAGGAAAGGTCAGGATCTGTACAAGGAAACCCTGGAGTCCGAGCTCGCCATTTGCCATTTTACTTGCTTGATCCAAATAAATGCAATAGGTGCAATTCCTGACCAGCCCTGAGAGCTTAAGTGCCTTTTTGCTGGTGTGTATCCTGTACTGAGTGCTTCACTCCCCTCCTTGCCTGTCCCTCCCGCCTTTCTGCCCTGAAGCAAAGTCTTTTTCACAGTTACTGAGTCAGTGAGAACAGTTTTTTTTTTTTTTTTTTAAAGCCTTTGTTTTTACTGTTGAAAGGTAGGGCCCTGGCTGCACAGCTGCAGGCGTGGAGCAGGGGAGACCGAGCTCCCTGCAGCCTCTAATCTCTGCTAAAGCTCCCACCTTTTTGCCTCTGTGTGGGAGGGAGGGAGCTGCACAGCACATTTGGCCTATCTGGAAAAGAGGGTAAATCTCCACAGGGCCCTGTTCTCTCCTTGGAGTTTGCAATACAGTAACTCGAGCTAATTGGAGGTACAGGGTTAATTTATTGGGTGAAAGGGGTGCTAATCTCCAGCAGTGACCAGATTCAGGGAGGGTCGGGTTTCCTGAAGAGACAGCACTGTGAGATTCTCATTCCTACATGGGTTGTGTCCTGGAGGCAGGAGTTGTGAAGCAGAGCTCTCTCTGAATCTCTCCATTTTCTTTTGACTGGAGGCTAGAGTCTCAAGTTGCAGTCTTTTTATTCCCTTTGTCCCACCTCTTTTCTGTATGTTGTCTACATAAATTGCAAGCTCCTTGGGCAGTGAAGTGTCTTAAAGCAGCTAGCATGTTTTGGGATACAATTTAAATAATGGAAAGAGAAGTGGATTAGAAGCCCGAGGCAGGGGGCTGCAGACAAGGCAGGCAGAAAGGCGGAAATGGAAGTCAGTGAGCCCTTGTTCTAGCCTTGATTGACATTTTTTTCCCACTGTTCTTTGCTTCCTGATATGTGGAGTCATAATGGTGTGTGTGTGTGTGTGTGTGTGTGTGTGTGTGTGTGTGTGTGTGTGAATGGAGGAAAAGTGATGACTTCTATTGCATTGGGCCCTGGTAAAAGGGAGAGGACCACTCTGTAGCCTGTGGCATTCAGGCAGGGGGCGGAGCGGAGGAAAGGGAGAATTTACCTTGGTGCCACTTGGTTATCTATTCGCAGCCTTTTATCCTGGTGGCTTTAAAGCCTTGAAGGGGTGGGAAAAGAGGGGCACGCATTGCCACTTGCACCTGAAGCCTCCGCATGCGAAGAGGATGTTTTTCTGCAGTTTTCCTCTTCTAGCCCATCCTCTTGTGCAGAGTCGATTCCACTACTCTCTCCTGGTACTCGTGATGCATCAGCACTCTGGTTTGATTTTTGGCCTGGTAGGCAGATTTTCCTCTCTTTAAATCCCTCGGATGCTTTTTCCTCCACCTCCTTTTATTTTCTTATTTCACATCCTCAAAGACAAGAGGGCCTGGAAGCACAGACCTGTCCTGCTGCATTCCTGAGTAATTTGGTTTTGATTAACCCTAGGGAGAGAAGTTGGTTTCTCATAGCGACCATTGGGATCAAAGTGCCTGGAGAAGCAGTTCCCTCTCATGCATCAGACTCCCAGTCCCACTGTCTGGGGTGGCCTTTTCAACCCAGACTACTTTGGCAAGTTATTTCCATTTTTCTGATTTTTCATGCTAGTGCTCAGAGAGCTTTTGATAGACAGAAAAACTCCTCCCCCACCCCTCCTCCTTGCATTTTCTTTCAAGACTCCTTTTCCCTGCAAAACACATTCTTGTGCTAATCCTGCTACAGGAGGAATGCAAATACCTCTAATTGTAAGACCCAGGATGGCTCTTCCATATCTGTGCATCTTTTCTTCTTGTAGGAGATGGCTAAGCATTTCACTTTCACAAAGCACTGGGCACTCTTCCTTCTCTGTTGGGACAGTTGTCAGGATTACCAGGTTCAGGTCAGATGCAAAGAAGGGACAGCAGTGGGTTCCTTCCTGGAAGCATAGGTAATTTCTCTACCTCTTTCATGCTCCTGGGTTGAATGAGAGAGGTTATACATCCACCACTCCTGATGGATCCAGTTGGATGAGTGTCAGGGCAGGTCTTCACTACGGGGGCGGGGTCGATTTAAGATACGCAAATTCAGCTACGCGAATAGCGTAGCTGAATTCGACGTATCGGAGCCGACTTACCCCGCTGTGAGGACGGCGGCAAAATCGACCTCCGCGGCTCCCAGTCGACGGCGCTTACTCCCACCTCCGCTGGTGGAGTAAGAGCGTCGATTCGGGGATCGATTGTCGCGTCCTGACGAGACGCGATAATTCGATCCCCGAGAGAGCGATTTCTACCCGCCGATTCAGGCGGGTAGTGTAGACCTAGCCTCAGACGCACACTAGGAGCAATGAGATAATTTCAACTCATGGTGGCGAGAAACCAAGCTGGCGTTATGGTAGAGGAGACCTTATTCAGGACAGAAATCTACCATGTTGTGGGAGCTGGTTACAAAACTGTACAGCAGGGTGTCAAAGTCCTTCTGTGGAAAGGGACAAATGTATTTTTAATTATGAGCAGTGGGTCATGGTATATAGTTAGAACTACATATGACCCATGATCCACAAAGAATCTCCTACTGTTCTGAAAGAGAGGCCTGCACAAGGATCACGTGGAGAACTTAGCAGTTAGTAATTTAAACTTTTAATCATCATCATTAAAGAATCTTATTGTTTTTGTATAGGATCTTATCAGGCTCCTATTGCCATAGTATCTGAGCACCTCCTTTATAATAATAATAAGAAAAAATAGACTTTCTTCTCCTTCGGTCACTCTTTCCTCCTCCAGAAAGGAAGGAGGATTCCGCATTTATAGGCAGTTAGTGAGAAAATATTTTTCGTTTGGCACTATTACAATTTATGCCCTTTGCTTGTCTGTTGTCCCCAGCCTCCTTTCTTTGTGTCTTCTCCTTTCCATTTAAATCAAGATTAGATCTTTCTCAAAGATAAACTCTATTCAGGTTATTGAGCTTGATACAGGAATTGTTTGAAATTCTATGGCACGTTTTATACAGGAGGTTAGACTAGACCATGATTGGTCCCTTGTGGGTTTACAGTATAAACTTTAACCTGCAGGGCTTGACCAGGTTCTATAGCAGCACTGGTCTGGGGTTGAATATCTGTATGCCCACTGTAGTCTCGCTAGGATGAAAATGTCGCTCTAGTCCCATATTGCAGTGTTGGAAGGTTACAGAACTATGGGCTTGTGGAAACAGTGGCTGGATTAGACCCTTGATAGGTGTCAGAGTGATCCAGTTGGACAAGAGCTTATGTAAATTATTTTCTAGAAATAAACCAGCCCAGGAAGCACTTGCACACAGTAAAAGCTCAGCAAGAATAGTTGAGTCAGTTCTTGCTGAGGTGATACTTGAGGTACCTGAGGCAAATGGCCCCAGCAGTAGGAGTCTTCAGGCTGATGAGTTAAGCCGTGTTTCAGAGGTGATATGTTTGGGCCAGATCTGTCTGTTCCCCCCTATAGTTGCCCCCTCCCCCATCATCCTTTATTTAGAGATGTAGTGACATTGGTGTTGAATTATGCAAAGCTTGCTTTCTCTCTCGCTGCCCGCAGGAAGGAAGGGGGGCTCCAGTAATTGAGGTAACGGAGCGGAGGCTAAAACTGAGCCAGCCTTTCAGAGAAAAGAGTTGGGGACACCTGGTGGAGGTGGCATTGGCATCCTAACAAGACCTTGAGGGAATGATAAACGAGCAGTGAAGAGTGCGACCGAGTTTTCCATAAGCAGCAACGAGAGTTTGGTCTTGCTTAGACAATGAGGGTGATAGCAACGAAGGCTTGGGTAGGCTCCTAGGGTGAGTTGGGAGTGGCAGAGAGGATTTCAGCAGGGTAGCTGCCCGTGTAGTGAGATTGAGGAAACATCTGGCAGCCTGGATTTGGGCATACGTGTGGAGCCCATCGAGGTTGGCTTAGGCAGCAGCAGGGTCTCAGTCATGATTTATTAAAAGGCTTGTATATGGTGCTCACTGCTGCAGTATCTGAGCACCTCATGGACCTTCATGGAGCACCCTTGTGAGGCAGGAGAACATTCTCTTCATTTTACAGCTGGAGAATGGAGAAACAAGTACATCTAAACAGAGGATTTTCATAAATTTTCTAGCCCTTGGTCTAAAACCAGTGCAGCTCCGCTGGCCCTAGCAAAAGTGGGAATGCTGCTGAAGAATGGCTGCCAACATTTTTACCATCATGTTATCTACAGCTGCTCTGAGAAGAGATAGATGCACTTGTAAAATAGCTGGCAATAGGCTTACGCTAGTGCTCCCACCTCTGCTAACATTGGTGCTACAGGGGGAGACTTCCCTAACATTGTCATTGTAAGGCCAGAGAGGTTAAGTGACTTGTCCGAGATCTCACAGATCTCCTGAGCGTGTCAGTTGCTTTAACCACAAGGCCATCCTTCCTTTCTTCCCAGAATACTGTCCTGTAGGAGGAGAATCCTAAAACACCTGGGATAGCTCAGTGGTTTGAGCAGTGGCCTGCTAAACCCAGGGTTGTGAGTTCAATCCTTGAGGGGGCCATTTAGGGATCTGGGGCAAAAATCTGTCTGGGGATTGGTCCTGCTTTGAGCAGGGGGTTGGACTAGATGACCTCCTGAGGTCCCCTCCAACCCTGATATTCTGTGATACCTCTGCTCTTTCAGCAGCTGTATCTCACACTTCTCCTCAGAGAGAGCCAGACTAGACAAAGTGCCCCCTGGGCAGCAGCCTTCAGCACTAGGTATCCTGGGGATGGCCTCCATGTAAATGCTTATGGTAAGTGGATTATTGGGTGCTTTCCAAGGGTGCTGTCTTTGCTCCAGACTCAGCTAAGGTAAATAGAGAGCCACCAGAGGGCTTAGCGTGAAACCTGTGCAACGGAGGTGCCATTCTTTTTCCAGGTGGGACCCTCTGAGGTTTTCATTAACTGCTCTTTACAGGCAGTTATAATTGGGAGAATCGGGTAGGGCCATTTCACTCCTGATTGGAAACTCCAGACTCTGCCCTCCACTCCCCCCAGCCCATGAAGCTGTGGGAGGAGAATTTAGTGCCTGTTCAGTCCTTTAGTTTGCGCTTTTACTGACGGTGCATGGCTTGAGCCCTGTGCCTTCCAAGCAAGGGGTGAGCTGGTCTCTGTTGCTGCCTGGGTTTGGAGGGAGACTGAAGAATGGCGCTGGCGCCTGGCCCCTGCTGAGGATGGGGTGAGCTGCAGCTGCCTGACCCTGGGTGAAAAGTTCAAATCTGCATTTAAAAGGAGGAGAGCCATTAAGTGGCTGGGACAGTCTCCAGTCAAGTTGAAACGGTTTTTGTTTCAAAAAGACACTGAGCTGGCCTCTTGTTCAGACTCCATGCAGCCCTGCGTGCTTTGCCAGTATGCCACTGTTGCTGTTCTCAGTGGCCTCGGGCTGGCTGGGGAGCTTGGGTTTGTGTAGGGATAGAAACGGAACCCATGGCCTCATAGAATTGGGGCTCTGCTGGTGGCATTCAACTCCGAACCCATCTTTTGGTGGCGTTTCCCCTGAAGATCTAATCTTGTATTCTGTGCTTCTTGCACCTTTCTCTCTTACAAATCTCTGTGCAGTACAGATGGTGCAGTGTCTTGCCCCAGGCCACACAGCCCGCAGAAGTCAAGTACAGAACCCAGGTCCCCCAGCTCCCTGGCCTGTGCTCGGACCACTAGACCAGGCTCCATGGCTTCACGTTTGTTTAACCCCACGCATTGGCCAGCAGGCCTGAAGCATCTCTCTTCCCCCCCCCCCCCCCCCCGAATATATTAAACTGCTGGAGCTCCATGGTAACCTTGTGTGGGATTGCAGCCTTCCCCTCCCCCGCTTAATGTTCACAAATCCACACTAGGGCAGCCAGACATTAGTATGAGCAGGACTTGTCTCCATGGTGATTCAGCCTGCCCCACAAGAGGGGGCGGGGGGGGGGCTGGAAGAGTCCTGTTTCTGTTATGTGCTAGCAGTTTGAAATGAGCTCCTGGGTGTTAGGAAGGAGTTGGGAAGCTCTGTATTTCCCTTCAGGCCAGACTGTCCCTCTTACTCCTGCTTAAAGACATGGGTCAGAGCTTTCTCCCCTCTGAACAGCTCTGGTGTCTGGGAAACAGCTGGAGGGTCTTGGCTTGGTGTCCTGAGCCCTGTGGCAATGCCCTAATGGGGAAGAGTCTTGTTCTTTTTAGTCCTGATGCTCCCTCACTGAGCTAGATGCTGCATTAGTTTCTTTCTCTTCCTACCCTTAAAAGTGCATTGGACTCTGCAGAGGATTTGAGTAGCACCTAGTAGATTTGGTTTGTTTACAAGCATTAGACAAATGTAAATAGTTTAGCTTCTCTCTTGACTATGAATGGAGATTAAGGAGGCGCCTAGGGTTTCATTCCTTCCTGCTCCATTCTGATGCTAACAAGTTGGTCTGTAATCTGCGAGGAGCAAGATACAGCCCTTGAACGTTAGGACTCTGCCTTCTGGACTACAGAGAAATGAGTTTCATGACCCTTATTCATATGGTGGGACCTGGTGCAGAGTCTGGGGAACAGAAGTCAGAGGAGATGTCTTTTTTCTGTGTTCACTCCAGCAGCTTCAGTATTTTAATTTTGGGGAAAGTCACCTGAGGGAGGGCCGGAAGAGCTTTTCACCTAGAGCAGTGGTTCCCAAAGTGGGGTTCGCGAACCCCTGGGGGTTCGCAGAACGTTTCAGGGGGTTCGAAAGAAAAATTTCATTAATGGCGGCCAGAGGACTCTGCTGGGACCCAGTTGCAGGGCAGACAGCCCGAGCCCCAGGGAGAGCGGGGCCGGGTAGTTTGAGCCGGCAGCCGCAGCCCGAGCCCTCCCCTGTCAGCGGGGAAGCCGGCAGCCCAAGCCTCGTGGAGAGTGGGCAGTTTGAGTCGCCAGCCCCAGCCCTCCCCTGTCAGCAGGGGAGCCGGCAGCCCGAGCCTTGGGGAGAGTGGGGCCGGGCAGTTGGGGCAGGCAGCCCGAGTCCCGGCGGTCAGTGGGGGAGCCGGCACCCCGAACCACAGCGCTCCGCACAGGGCTGGCAGCCTGAGCCCCAGGGAGAGCGGGGCTGGGCAATTGGGGCCAGCAGCCCGAGCCCTACCCCGTCAGCAGGGGAGCCGGCAGCCTGAACCCCAGCGCTCTGCGCGGGGCTGGCAGCCCGAGCCCCAGGGAGAGCGGGGCCGGGAAGTAGGGGCTGGCAGCCCGAGCCCCGCCCCCATCAGCGGGGGAGCCGGCAGCCCGAACCCCAGCCCCAGCCCCAGGAATTTGCCAAATCTCATCTAAAGCCAGAACCACAGCCCTTCTTGTTACCACCAGCCACAACCTCACCCGAAATTAGAAGTGGGTGAAAAATACCAAGCATTTTTCACAGAAAGTTTTGAATTTTTTTCACATTTTTCAAAATTCCCCAAGAAAAATTTACAAAAAACTGAAACGGAAAAATGGTCCATTTTCAAAAACTGTTTTCATGAAACATTTTCTGATTTTTGAAAACCAAAAATGAATTTATTTTTATTCGAAACCATTTTTTTTTAAAACAAAAGCCAAAAAAACATTTTACAGAAACATTTTTTGTTTCTGGTTTTTCTATGTTCGTTAAAAAAAGTTTCAATTAAAAATATTTTTCAGAGGTTCATAGATTCCGGGCCCGGCAGTTGGGGCATCCATCACACTGAGGAAATTTAAACTTAAATCCCTGAAAATATTCATTTTTAGGAGGGGGTTCACGAGATTTCACAATTTAGTGAAAGGGGTTCGCGGGCTGTTAAAGTTTGGGAACCACTGACCTAGAGCAAGTTGAAATTGTTAATTTTCAAAGGAAAAACTTTACTGTAGCAGAATCTGCAGTTCTTTGCTTTTTCACATGCTGAGTTTCCAGCTAGGTATCAACACAATGTGTTCTGTTGAGTGGTGTGGGGATTCCTGGCTTATCAGGAGTAGATTGGAGAGGGAGAAAGGACTGGAACATGAAAGGTATCAACAGACTTCTTGTTAGATGTTTAGGCCATTGTGTACCTATTGTGAACCTTCTGGAAAAGGAGTGCTCAGCTTTGCATGTGTTCTGCATTGTCCTCATATTCTGGACAGTATTGAAGTCTGCAGCCAGATATTTGACCTGTCTGCTTTTTTGTAAGAAAGGGTGATGCACTTTGGAAACCACAAAAGTCCATGTAGGGCCTAGCTTGCACTGGCATTTTTACATATCTGCACCTGTGCACCTCCCCAAGAGGTGGTAGTTGTGAGCTCTAGTCGTTTGCAACATTGTATCACTATGTTCGGTAAACCTGATGAGCAGCTGCACTGGTACTGTGGACAAGGTCTCTGCAACTTGGAGTTCCTAAACTGTGCCTCATAGAGTGGGAGTGTTGGTGATATTCTTAAAAGCTGAAACCCAGTTTGCCTGTTGAATTCTTGTGTTCCACCTCTCGGTTTTTGGATCAGTAGTACAAACCTGGCTGCATTAGGAGAATAGCTGGATTTCCTTTTCAATTTCCGTATGAGCACACTCTTTGCTTTTTGATTCCAGGAGTGGAAGGGAGCATCTCTGGAACAGTCCTTTCATAAGAATGTTCCTTGTCCAGGCAGAGGGAGTCGGTGGGAATTTTCTGACTACCAGATCAGCTTATAAATGAAACTCTCTGGTTGCTGCATCAGGCCTGCTGGGGGGCTGTGTGATATTTCTGTTTGCAGATAGACGTTTGCCTGCTGCTTGCAAAAGTGTCTCAGGAATACTGGAGGGGGAGAAGTCTCACATTCTCAGTGTGGCAGTACTTGACATTACCATTTGGGGGCAGCAGCTCCTCCGGGGGACAGGGTGGGGCTGGGCAGCTGAACCTTGTCTGAGGTCATTGGTGTCAAGGTAGGGCAATTTAATTAGCGGAGCCTTTGTCACTAGTGAGTTATTTTTGTCTGGAAACACTTAAATACTGTTTACTCTTTGTCTCAACAAAATGCAAAACAGCAATTAGCAGAATTTTTTTTTTTTGTATGAATCGGGCCAGTCAAAAAACAAGATGCGATTTATTTATTTTATTTATTTATTTAATTCCCCCCCTCCCCCCCTGAACAAAATAAATGCTCCCCTCATGTCGCTGCTGCCTGATGGTAGGGATACTGTGCACCTTCTCTTCTGGACTTAATCCACAGTTATCTGGTGCATAAGGTGTTGTTCCCTAGTGTGCTTCATGGTGTTCACATTCCTTCATCCTGTGCCAGGTCTCTGGTAGTGAGGGATTTCATCTCCTCTCCGTTTCTACTTTCTGTAGGAATGAGGGCGGAAACGTTAATTTGACAAAATCCCCATTAGCACCAGTCTCCTGGGAGTTTGGGGTTGGGGGAGAGCTGGCAGTGTGAAGTCCTCTTCTCGTGAGCTGATGGGGAAGCTGAACCTGCGTGAAACCCAACGGGGGCCCCTGAATTTGGGACTGGAGTTTATTAAATAAATATTCTCTGGTTCAAATCATACTGGTTGCAGGATGAGGGGTGGTTCCTGCCATAGAAACTATCACTGTGTTAAAGGTCTAAGGTACAGGGAGCCACTTGAAAAGGCTGAGAGCGGCATGTGAGGAAGCAAGTTAATTCTTAATCATATCTCATATATATGTATATATTAGCCTCCTTTGCAGCAGATATGTCTGCTGTAAAATGCTTAGTGTTGAGAGCCCGATTGGGCAGCACACACTAAACGCTCAAGCTCCTGCCTGCCTTTTTTCTTCAAACAATATCTTCTGGCTTCCAGATTTCTGATAAATTGATAAGAGGAATTGCGTGAGTCAATAGAGTTGTAGACACTTTGCCAATATAACCCTAGCGCTATTGATCTGCCAGTAAATTAAAGTCTTACTTAGAGGCTGCCGATATTTCTAATCTCCTGCTTCGCCAATTACAACCTTCCTGCTACCTGGAAAAGAGAGTGAAAGGGAGATGGGGCTTTTGAATTTTTGCTGTTGTTGAGCTAGCCTGTTGATGAGGCAGGAGGAAAGGGAGTGAGGTGGAGGGGGTGGGTGAGTTGGGGACTAGCGAGCAGTACCTCAGACATCAGTTGTTGAGTTCACCTCTGTGCATGAGTTTTATTAGTGGAAAGAACCCTCTACTTCAGTTTAATAGTGAATCTGTCACTCACCTCTCCAGGAGTCCTATGTAAGGCTCCCCCTAGGTAAGGCTTTCTTATGCTATTTATTTCTCTTCACCCAAACACTTGGGGGAACACTGCCTGGTGAATAATGCAGAACATAACGTGACCACATCGCTAGTCTTCAGTTCCGTGTTTAGGATCCTCTCCCTATCTGCGTAGAGTTAGAAGAATAGCTATTTCTCTCGCTCTTGCCCCCTCCATTAATTCTCTTTCATGAGATAGAAATTGGACGGGTGGAGATATGAAACCATGGCTTTGCTGTGGTGGTGGGAAGGAGGGGGAATGGGACCTTGCAGGTCTTGCCAGAAGAGGCAGAGCAGTGAAGAGAAGTGATACATTTCTGGAAAGAAGGAAATGTGGAAAACCTTTTGTGCCCTGGTCAGTCTGTCTCTCCCCTCTGTGCCCTCTTGCCTGCTTGTTTGAAGTTGGGTAACAATAACAGTTGCTTTCAGATGTCCGAGGAGGAACAATGGGATCATAGAGCTCCCTGTCGGGGCTCCCACTCTCCGTGCTGATGGTTTCAGCCGATCATTTGTCCGATAAGCTCCTTTCAAGTCTCGTTTCTGTTTGAAAGTCCGCAGTTGGCTTTGGGAAGAAATCTCCAGATAAACGCTGTGTTCTTTCTAATACCCCAGAGCGAAAATCAATGGGAGGGATAATTCCTTCCCTTGTCCTACACAGACTTTCGTGTGTTTGTGCCTCCAGCAGCACCTATTCAATAAATAAAGAAAAGGGAAAAACCCTCCCTTTGGTGCTGTTTGGAGGCAGACTGGCTTCTGCTGAGGGTGCCCCTGATGTGCAGAGCAGTATGGTCTTGGGAGAGGCTTCCTCAAACAATGTTTGCTTTTAGTGTTTTGTTGATGGTTGGCTGCAAGTGCGACATAGGTGCAGACCTGGGGGCGAGTGCTACAGGGCTGCTTACACAAAGAAGTAATGTGATCTAGGCGATGTAGGCTCTAGTCTCGACCGAGGTTACGCAGTGTCTAAGCCAAGTGACTTGAACCTCTTCCTATTTCCACATCTGTAGTAAAATGAGGCTACTCACCCATTCTTGTAAAGTGGTGGAGTAGCACCTGCATCATATCCTCATTATTGTACAGTCTGTTTAGGGTGCTCCAGGCAGTGAGGAGGAGACCAGCATTGCCAACCCCAAATGCTCAAAAATCATGAGTTAGGCTTACCAAAAATCAGGAGATGAAGTAAAAATAGTAGATTTGGTGTTTTTTATTTGCCTTCTGCTTGTTGAGTCTCTAGGCTGCACTGGGGTCATATTTTGAAGCTTTCTCCACAGCCACGAGGGCTAGAAACTTACTTTTTTCTATAAGAATGAAGGCTGAAATCATCACCTATCCACTTGACTCCAGGACTTGGAGCTTTAAGGAAAACAGTTATCTTGAGACTTATGACAAAATCATGAGAGATGGCAACACTGGAGACCTGTTGTAGTGCTTATTGTGGAGGCTGAAATCCCTGTTTGAGAGCACAGCATGAACTTCCAGAAATATCCTGGTGTGGCTGAAATTTTATCTGTTGGAAGAAAAGGTAAAGTCTGTGCCAGCCTGGGACACGAACGGGTTCATAAAGATGTGTGTTTCTAAAGTGAGGTTACTTGCCTGGCTCTCTCTGTGCAGATCACATTTGTTGTTGGACATTGTGCCTTCACTGATGATGAGAACTTTACAGTGAAGACTTTAACCACTCCAGCTGTTACTGATATGTCATGGAGGCGCTACAAATCCTATCCGAGGTGCGGAGCTGCAGTGGGGGCACAGTCACAGAGAGTGCCTGTTTGTAGGGAAAATGGGGCATCGAAACTGGCTCTACACCAAGATTTTTCTTCAAATTTCCAACAGCTGTACTTCCAGTAGCAACAGTGGGCACGCAAACATAGGCAAGGCACCAGTATTTTGACCACCAAGTTGCCTAGCCCTGCTTGGAAGAGGCCAGTAGTACCCTTTTTACCCTAGGATTCCCAGGATTTCTCTCTGTTTAAAGCAGATTCAGTGGCAGTGCAATGCTGGGAAGTGGAAGAAAAATCCTATAGTGTGGAGGAGCCCAGGAAGAGGGAAATGTTTGGCCAGAGTCTGCTATTGAGAGTTTTGAGAGGTGGGCACTGACTGACTCTCTCCTTTGTACATTGTATTGTGTGAGGTGTTTGACTCTTGCTCAAGTCTGGTGGTGGTGATGATGCCCTGGCATAGTTGCAGACTGGAAGTTGCTTACTAAAACCACAAACTTTATTGTAGCAACTTGTTAATGTTCAATTACCCAAATAGTGGGTGCTCTGAAGCAGTGAAAGGACATCCTGAACGCCATGCACTGCTTTTTGCCTTCTGTTGTCCTGATACATACAGCAGAAACCTAGAAGGGGCTAGAAAGTATTTTTACTAACCTAAACTGGTGCACAGCAATTAGCACGATCAGAACTTTCAGCTCCTTTTTTTTTTTTTTTTTTTTCTCCGCACCCTGGGGTGTGATGTGACTGGAGAAATAGGGCCCCAGTGGTTGCATGATAGATGGCTCACGTGGGTAGGAGAACAAATCTGCGTGGCTTCTCCTACCTATCTTCCCCCGGCTTATTCAGTACTAAGGCCAGGGGCACAGTGTCATTTGTCAGAACCAAACCCAGCATCTGGCACTGTTTCTGGATTCTGTTGGATTTGCTTTGTCTTGTGATCTGGCCCTTGCAATAGCTTCTGCCTCATAAGAGAGAGGTCTGATTTAAAACTCCTTTAGGCTGTGGGAGGAGTCTAGGTTTGGGTTTTTTTTGTGCCGCCCCCTTTACTTGATCATTTGGACAATATTCCTATCTAATCTCCACGGTGGGGGAGAGGGGGAAAGGCGGGCGTGGATATGCTACTTCAAGATGCTTTTGTAGGCATGTGGCTCAAAATGGCTTTAACTTAAAAAAAAAAAAAAAAAAAGTTCAACAAAAGTCTTGGAATGTTTGAATTGCCAGACTGGAACTTTGTCTAGTCCGATATGCTGTTTCTGACTGGCCCATGCCTGGTGCTTCAGAGGAAGATGCAAGGACATCATTGTAGACAGCTGTGGAATAACCTACCCAAGGGGGAAGTGTCGTCGTCCTAACCCTCAGCATTTAGATGTTGGCTTATACTCTGAAGCAGGAGGGTTTATATCCTTTTAAAAGATCTTTTATCCTGGCTAATGCAACCTCTACTACATGTTTTGAATCCTCCTAATTTCTTGGATTCAGAGATGGTGGTGAGTTTCATAAGCTAATTATATTTTGCTTTTCGATTTCATTGACCATCCACTTGATTTTGAAGTATGGGATAGGAGTGCCTCTTATAGCCTCTCTATCAATCATTATTTTTTCATACATATATCTTGTTTTCTCTTACTCATCCCTCTCTAAACAGTCTCAATCTTTTACGCCTTTCCTCAAATAGATGCCCACCCAGAACCTCCACAATTTTTATCCTCTGTCTCTGCTCCCTCTCTTTCTGCCACACTCTTTTTGAGATAGGGTGACCAGAACTGAACACAGTACACCTCTACCCCGATATAACGTGACCTGATATAACACGGTAAAGCAGCGGGGCGCCCCGGGCCCTTTAAAGTGCCGCTCGAGCCCCGCTGCTTTACCGCGTTATATCCAAATTTGTGTGGAGCCTTGGGCGGGGCTCTGGCAGCCGGGCTCGGGAGGGGATTTAAAGGGCCAGAGGCTCCAGCCACTGCGGGGAGCCCCGGGCCCTTTAAAGCGCCGCCCGAGTCCTGCTGCAGGAGCTCCGGCGGTGATTTAAAGGGCCCAGGGCTCCCTGCAGTGGCTGGAGCACCGGGCCCTTTAAATCACTGCCGGGGAAGCCAGTCCAGTCCAGCATGGCGTACCGGCTCTTGCCGGTACGCCGTACCAGCCTGTACCCGATATAATGTGGTCTCACCTATAACACGGTGAGATTTTTTGGGCTCCCAAGGACCGCATTATATCGGGGTAGAGGTGTATTCCAAGTGAGAGAGTTATATAATGCCATTATAACATCTGTTTTTTCTATCCTGTTCCTAATCATCCTAACATTTTCTTTGCCTTTCTGGCCACAGCTGCATGTAGAGCAGAGGCTTTCATTGAGTTGTCCACAGTGATATCCAGATCTTTCCTGAGAGTCCACAGTTAATTAAAAACCCAGCAATGTGTGTGAGTAGTTCATATAAATTCTTCCAGTGTGCATCACCTTGCTACTGTCAACATTGATTCACTGTTCACCCCTCTTCCAAGATCACTAATATATTAAAAAAACACGAGTCTTAGTATGTAACCTTGTGGCTCCCACTGTTAACTTATTGTCGCATTGAAAATTAATCATTTATTCCTGCTCTGTTTCTTCACTTATTCATTTGTGTTTTACCTTCCAAACAGCATGGAAATTAGGATTAAATTTAAATTCAGGAATTTAGGAAAAAATAGTTAATATCAGATATCTGGTTTAAAATAGGCTCCAAGTACTAGGCTAAAATGTATTAGACTTAATGTGATCAGTTTCACACTGCTCACTCTTGCCTTATAGCTTCCACTTGCATTAAGTACTTAAATAGGAACATGTACAGTGGCTCTAGAATGATGATATGCAGAAAAGGAGAAAGGAATTGTGGGGAGGGGGGGTGTCTGTCCCCTAAGTGACCTGTGCTGGCACCGCCTGTAAAATATTGCCCCTGGTGGCCTAGCGGTGGTCTGGTGGTGAGCTCTGAAGAGTGCCAGACGCCCAGCAGTGTATTAAACACGAGTTGAGTACAGGAGGGCAGCATATCACAGGAGAGAGATAAGCAAAATTCTCTGATTGTGGATCAATAAAGGTTAGTGACATCATATATCCAAGTGAGAGAACCTGCTTTCTGCAGAGCTATTTATCAGATTGCAGGCTGGGACAGAGTTAACCTTTTCCTAACCAGATATCAGTTCTTCATCTGACTCCAAACCGGATAACCTCCCTCTCGGCAGCAGAAGAGTCTCTGACCTCGCCTTCCTAATCCTGGAGATAACCTGATGTGAGGATGGCTCTGGCTTACACCTGGAAACGGGCAGGGTTTGACCCTACGTCCGGCCGGCACTACCCTAATGCCATGCTGGAGTGTTGGGATGTGAAATCCTGCGCAGCTGGGAGTCCTGGCACTATTTAGTGTCCATTATTAACCTTCCACTCTCTTGTCACCAATTCACCATTATTTTGTGCCAGGAAGGGAGCTGGAGCTGCTGGACAAACACCAGGTGTAGGTGGCAGCAGACGCTAGCGGCACTGGGTAAAAGTCTAACATTAGGCTGTCAAGCTGAGCCCCAGTGGAGTGTCTGGCTGTGAGGAATATGAAGCCGTTTCCCAGACTAGTCCAAGTTTCCAGCACAGAGCTGTGGAGGAATTGTGTGCAGCGTTTCCCTGAACAGTTCTGCTACCCTGGTGGTGTGGGCTGCTTAGAGCCAGTGTCCATAAGTGGCTACTTTTTAAGCAGTCTAGTCACAATGGACATCAGCGGTGCTTTGCAGATGAATGAAAGGGCAGGCCCCTGCCCTGAGGAGGGTACAACCTGAGTTAGACATAACACAGCAAAGTGGGATGAAGGTGGGAGGATGGCTAATTTCCCCCAATGAGCCTGTATTTCTAGAAAGGAAATACCCGTTTTCTGTAGCAGAGGCTGAGATTTTATCCATAAAGACTTGTGCTTGCTTTTTGTTTCTGCTGTGATTTATTGCTGGAAGAGAAGGCCCTTGTCTGTGATTGTTTCTTTTGGCTATGCCCGACAATACGTTGAGGGCAATGCCAGTTATGTATCCTAGTGGGCTGGGGGATGATTCTAGCCCAGGCTAATGGGCTGATGTCCAAGCAGAAAGTGTATTTTCAATGAGGAAGTGCTGAGATATTAGTGGAGCTTGGATTACTGTGTGATTGTGCTGTCAATACTGCTGTATTGAGTCTGAGAGAGCCTGCACAACACAGGGAAACACTTAGCTCACTAGTGCTGCTTATTGAGAAGCCAATAGCAATTTACGTGCTGACACTTGACATCAAATCCATTCCCAGAGGTGCAGCTCCTACTAAACCATTGCCAAGCTCTCCTTTAGACCTGCCTCCCTACCTTAACTTTAAACATGCAGTTGGGAGGGAATAAATGAGATTACGTCACTTTCTTGTGGGCAGGCATGCGTGGGAAAAAATGAGGATCTCTTTTTAAGTTAGTACCTCTTCTCTCCCCCTTACTCCTTTGCCATGCTCCCCTCGCACTGTCAGGAGCTAGGATGTACTCCTCTAAACCCTAGGATGTGAGGGAAATCTTTACCCTTCACGTGGGATTCAACATCTGTAAAAATGTATCTCCTCTTCCATGCCTGCCTGATGTAGAGGCACAGAGAATATGGGGAGGTTAGAACTGCTAGTCTGTTGTGGGGGAGGGAGAAAAGGAGTGCCTGGGATCTATGGAGTGGCTGGATTTCTTCCTGCCACGCTTCCCTCCTCCTGTGGGACAGGGACACGTGCCCTGACATGCTCATTCTCATCTTTTGGGGAGTGCTCATTGCAACACAGCACTCAGTGCAGTAGGAACTTTACAGACAAATACCAAGTCCAGGTCCTTTGCCTGAAGAGGTAACTCTCTAAATGTACAATAAACAAAGTAATGGAGGAGATGTGATGGAATCCCTGATCAAGCAGTGATATTAGGTGATCTGAAAATGGGGCCTATTCCCTTGTCATGCTTCTTTAAAGCTACATAAACTCCTGAAATGCTTAAAATCTAGTTAGGAATACCAGTCCAATCTTTTCTCTTTCTGCAAGAGGTCATTTGGAGGATTCAGATAATGTAAGTGGAGCGCTTTCTTGCTCCCTAATTGAAGGGAGAAGTGTTTGAAACTAAGGGTGCTTCTTCCAGCTTTTCTGTTTTGACTTATTTAACTCAGTTGACTGACAAAGAGCTTTAAACTGTCTGAATAAAAATCTCTTCCATTGTACTCCGCTCAGGTGTCACTTAGCGCCAGAGTTGGTGTTATCCCCTTAGTTGTTCAGTTGTTTATAGGCCTTCCGGGACGGGTAGGACAGAGGAAACCTGAATTCTGAATGTAATAATGAAGCAGAACAAAAACATATTTTTGTTGGATGAAGACATTTTGGACTTTTTTTTTTTAAATCCTACAGAAGCAAAGATGATGCGCATGCTGTCTTTCTGATTTCAGATCACACTTACGCATGTCTGTCTAGCTCCATGCTTTCTGTTTGTATGTTTTTTACATTTAACTCTTTTTTTTACCTGCAGGGTGTGGAGGAGAGGTGTCAGCTTTCCTCTTACCTTAAAGCAGCTTGCAGCTGCACATCAGTAGCACCTGGCAGAATGGTGTCTATCTACTTTGGAGGCAGGGAACGCAATGTGTCCAGTTGGTAGAACAGCTGGAATTCCTGTTGAGAAGGAGAATCGGTTCACAAATTGAATAAAACTGTTTAGAGGGTTGAGAAGTAACAAATACAAGGAAGTTAGAGTTCAGAGCTCCTGCTAGCTCCTTAATTCACTTCAGGCAGCCTGCTCTGGTCTTTGGGGCATATCTGCCTGGATGTTTTCACTCTGTTTTTAATGTGAATTTGTTTTAAAACGGCCTTAGAAAAAGGGAATCAGACTAGAAGTGAAAGGCAGGCAGCAGCTCCCTGGATTGCCTTGCACCTGTACTGAACCTTCTCTGTCTCTTCCAATTGAGATAAGTACCTGTGGTCCCATTGCATAGCATATAATGTAGCTTATTGGCTGTGTCCGACATTGACCTCTCTGCTTTAAATGTAGCTTTCCGGCCAGTAGGATGCGTGCTGTCTCCCTTGGTTCTGATTCAAGCCCAGACCTCACATCTAGATTGACATGGCCCTGCCTAGGAGGGGATTCTCTGAGCTCCTGAGCCAGAATAAACAGGAAGTGCTGGCTCTGAAAACTTGTTGCTCTCTACCTGGTGGCTTTAACCAGAAGATGATGGTGATGTGACAGCCAGAGTCCTTGGTATGTTGGCTGGGGAAATGCCAATTCACAGTCGGCATTTTGGCACTGTAAGTTGTCAGAGTGCAGTTGGAAAGACAGGGTCTCTAGCACAAAATAAAATAGGCTGTAGGATTAGATTTTTACTGGTAAACATTGATTTCACTGTACACACACACAAACCAGAAAAAGAATTTCCATAGATGATGATTGAAATTTACAAATAGGCAAAGTAAGAAGAATCCTGCTTGAGAACTAATTAGTTTGATTTAAGGATATTTACTTTGTGAACATCACATGTCAAAATATATAGTTGGTGGTTTAATGGTTATAAAGCATTAACTTTGTGAATCTCATTGTCTACTGTCATTAAATAATTCTGACCCCCATGATTTCCTGCAACTGTGAATTTAAATCAATAGAAATAAAAAGCTTAAACTTCATAATTTTGCATAATGGTGAAAATTTTAATGACTGAAAAAAAGCTTTAAAATACATCAATATTATCTGTAAAATTATATAAAAGTGAATTCTGCCAAACATAACAATATTGGATGATCTGAGAACATAGGAGCAGTGGCATGGGTTTCCTGAGGGTGAGGGAGTGCAGGGTAGAGGGAAAGGGGTATCTGGAGTGAGGAGAGGTTAAGAACCAGAGTTTCGAAAGCCTGTGGATGCTCACGCTGCCATTATGTGCTTTTCTTTGCCCTCAGAATGACACTTGGGTACATAAGGGCATTTAAAAACCATTGGGTTATCGGAAAATTAGGCCTGAGAAGTATATCCAAGAGCGGCATGCACACATTGAAGAGAGGTGTAGGGAGCAGAGACTGCTTTGATGCCTGTTTGTGTGTATCTCTACTCCCCTTCCTCTGCTTCTGGTCCCGGAAGGGAAGAGAGCAGTCGAGGCATCGCTAGCCTGGTCTTTCTAAGGAATACAAATATTAACTGTCAGACAGTTGGATAAGAAACTAAATCAAAGATAAAGTGCTCTACCCAGTCGGCTTCTTCTCCTGCAAAAGAAATAGGGGAAAGTAGAAAAGGTAAGTTGTAAACTAATAAACTGTTATTGCATGTACACTAGTGTGGACTGAAGCTTACATGGTGACAGCTGGAATGGTATCTCCCAGAAGCTGGACTCACTAAGGCAGTGGTTCTCAACCAGGGGTACACAGAGATTTTCCAGGGAGTACATCAGCTCATCTAGAGATTTGCCTAGTTTTACAATAGGTGACATAAAAAGCACTAGCGAAATCAGTACAAACTAAACTTTCATTCAGACAATGACTTGTTTATACTGCTCTGTATGCTATACACTGAAATGTAAATACAATATTTATATTCCAATCCATTTATTTTATAATTATACGGTTAAAAATGAAAAATAAGCAATTTCAGTAATCGCGCACTGTCACTTTTTTGGTATTTTTATGTCTGATTTTGTAAACAAGTAATTTTGAAATGAGTGAAACTTGGGGGTACGCAAGACAAATCAGATCCCTGAAAGGGGTAGAGTCATCTGGAAAGTTTGAGCGCCACTGCACTAAGGAAGTGGGGGAGGGGGGAATACCTAATTGAATTTGTGTTGTTCTGTAAATGTTCTAGTCACTTAGGATATGGTATTATGCGAACAGGCCATTGATATGCTAGGGGCTGCTGTACACCTGCCAATGCCTAGGGCAATGTGTGGGCTGAAAGGCTTGTGGGTGCAGCTGATTCCAGTGGTCACCCCATTTGGTATGCTGTCCCTCTCCCATATTCCTCCTGAGAATAAACTTGCCGCTTGTTTCTGGAGCATCCCTTCCCAACCTGCTCTGACTCCATCCACAGCACCCCAGCCATCCTCTTTTGAGCAAAAGTGGCTGAGTCAGCAACCAGTGGAGGGCTGCTTGGTGGCTGCCTCCATCTGTGTCTGCCAGAATCACAACTAGCTCATTGCTACCGTTGACCTTATGCAGCACTAAAGTTGGTTCCTAAGGGGACCCCTGCCCTCTCTATGCGTTATCAGCCGCCCCCTTTGAAAACCCTTTCCCTGATGGACTTGCTCAAGGTCATGCAGCAAGTCAGTGACAGCTGAAATTCCTAGCTCTACCTGTTAAATACTGCTGAGGCCTTGTCTGCACATGACAAACTTATCCTGCCATAGTTCTTAGGGTATGTCTACACCCAGCCGCTAGTTCGGCGGCTGGGAATCGAAGTTCTGGGTTCGACTTATCGTGTCTTGTCTGGACGCGATAAGTCGAACCAGGAAGTGATCGCCGTCGACTGCGGTACTCCAGCTATACAAGAGGAGTACCGCGGAGTCGACGGGGGAGCCTGCCTGCCGCGTGTGGACCGAGGTAAGTTCGAACTAAGGTACTTCGACTTCAGCTACGTTATTCACGTAGCTGAAGTTGCGTACCTTAGTTCGAATTGGGGGGTAAGTGTAGACCAGGCCTAAGTGGTAAAAAAAAAAAAAATTACACCACTGTAGCTATACCAGTATGAGCCTTGGCGTAGATGCACTTACACCGGGTATGCTGTTGCCAGTATAGCTTCTATCTCTCGGGAAATGTTATAAACTATGCCAGCATAAGCACTTTTACACCAGTATAAACTGTATCTGCACTTCAGGGGTTGGGGTACACCTTTACCACTATATTTATGTCAGCACACTTTTTTGGTGCAGACAAGGCCCGGAAACTGTGAAAGAGGGGAGAACCAGTGGAGTGGTCCCCCACTAGGGGCAGGAAGGGAAAAGTTAGGTTTTCTCTGCTTTGAATGTTCTTGTCATGTTGCTGAAAAGACCCTAAGCCAGCTCTTGGTTTTTAGCTGTCCCTAGAAGAGGTCAGGCAAGTTCACCTGCCCACCTATCGTATTTACTTGGTTCAGTAAAAAACAAGTCCCTGTAATTTGGAAGGATTATGATGATTTTGCCCAATGCCGAACTCTTGACAAATGTAGAAGAAGAGAGAATCCCTGTCCCAAAGACTGCAATCTAAATATACAAGACAGACCGAGTAGGGGAAAGGGCTGCACTGTCCAGGCAAAGTGAGGTGTGCAGATGGCATTTAACCGTGATGTGTGTGTTTGTCTCTCATGGGGGATTTGATTGGGAAGGGTTTAGCTAAATAGAAAGAAGAAGGTGGGGAGAGGAGGTTGAGCTAACAACCAATCAGCACCAAAGAGCATGTTCCGAGTGAAAATGCAGCAAGCAGGCTGTCATCAGTGTATCCTGCTTCAAGTGCTTCTGGAGTTGCTGTGCCAGCTGCTGTCTCTGGCTGACTCCTCCCTGCAGTTTGTCCCCTGAACCACAGCGGTGGGGGTGGGGCAATCTGTGTGGTCCTAGTGGCCCTATTTTAGCAGAGCTCAGGGCTTGAGGCCCGTGGGTGATCGATGCCATTCCAAGCAGCAGGCTCTGCTGTAGTCTGGGCAAAGGACGATCTGTGAGAATGTTTTAAAGCAAAACCATGCAGGAGGTGAGTTCCCAAGTGTCATGTGGGACACATGGGGTGAGCTGGGAAGTGCCTTGTCAATCAACAGTGGCTCTTGGTGAGCGTCTCTAAAGAGGACGGTACTGTTTTGGCAGGCCAAGGGCTACAACCCAAGAGCTCAAGGGCTAGAGGTAGAAAGCAAGGCCAAACAAAGGGGGTTTCAGGACTCTGACAGAGATGTTAAGAGCCCTTCCTAGCAAAAGGAACACCACAAAAAAGTGTTGATCTGCTCAGAGCCTGGCTCCGTCACTCTTCAGAATAAGACTGTTCCTCAGGGCAATGGGGACTCATGCCAACAAAGTTCATGTGCTCTGGAGAAGGAAGATCTGCACAGGAAAAGTGCTCACCTCATGCTGTAAATGCGAACTCTGTGGAACAGAGGGTAACCAGAGATCAAGTACAGACAGGTAAATCACTCTTTTCTCTGTGCTTGTGAGCATGGTTGGGAGGGTTGTGGGCAGGTGTGTGCCCCTCTCGCCTGCAATCATAGGCTGGTGGAGTTTGTGCTCATCTTCCCAACCATGGGGGTTGGGGTGCTGGGGGACTGTTGACATGACTGGTGAGGTGCGTGCCACACAAGCACAGTGGGTTTTTGATGTGAGTTTAGCATAGGTGATGTGGGTGGCAGGGGGAATCCTTTGATAAGGAGCCATGGCACTTGAAATACACATGCAAGTGCAGTTTCTAAAGGGTCACTTGAGAGTATCCCTCTGTCTGCTCTCAGCTGAGGACTCATATTAAGGTGCCTGTTGAAATGTAGTACTGTAACGGGGCAGACTCACCACAGCAGCACCTTCTGCTGGTTGGTTTGGGAATTAGCTCTTCCAGCAGTGTGTCTTTGCTAGTGGTGTCTCGCCCACCGTTACTCCCTCGGTCTCCCCTGTCCTCACAGTCGGACCCACGTCACTCCTGGACCGCGGCATCCGCTTCTGGACACTGCCCTCCAGCTGCGCCCGCTCTGCACCCCCTCTTCCGGGGGACCGGCAGCTTCTGGTTCTATCACTCGCCTCAGTGGCTCACTGCAGTCCTCAGTCTAGCCCCTTCCCCCAAGGGCAAACTGCAGCCTGGCTTAGCCACTCATCACTGGCAAGTGGGGGGGAAAGAAGAAGGGGCCCAGGCCCGCACACTACTCTGGGCCCCGACCCAGGGACCGTCTAGCGGCAGCCACTTACTGCCCTCCTCCAACTCTCCTCTACTGCCTGCTTCCCCTGGGCCATTTCCCCATCGCCCCAGCACCTTCTCTGCCCCTTTGTGTCAGGGCCCCAGTCTGGCAGTCGTCAGCCCTGAGCTCCCCCAGCCTCTGTTGACCCTGCCCAGCTCTGCTCTGTCTTAGGCCTGGTCCACACTAACCCCCCACTTCGGACTAAGGTACGCAACTTCAGCTACGTTAATAACGTAGCTGAATTCGAAGTACCTTAGTCCGAACTTACCGCGGGTCCAGACGCTGCAGGCAGGCTCCCCCGTCGATGCCGCGTACTCCTCTTGCTGAGCTGGAGTACCGGCGTCGACGGTGAGCACTTCCGGGATCGATTTATCGCGTCTAGACAAGACGCGATAAATCGATCCCAGAAGATCGATCGCTTACATCCGGACCAGGAAGTAAGTATAGACGTACCCTTAGGTGCTTCTCTAAGAGCCAGTTCTTCTCCCTTTGCCCTCCAGGGAGAGACTCAGCTCCTCTCTGCCCTGCAGCCTTCTTATAGGGCGCAGCCTGGCCCTGATAGGTTGCTTTCAAGCCTCCACTTGATTGGCTTCCAATAAGCCCTTCCATGATTGGCTGGGGCTCTGCGCAGCACCTCTGGCTTGCTCCAACTCCTTCCATGCCAGAGTGCAAGTACAAGTACAGGGTATCCACAGCAGATACCCGGAGGTAACCGCTGCATACTCCTAGTGTTTGGATGCACCCACGCTTTTAAAAAGCAGTGCCTTTGGGAGCCTCAGGAATGTTCAAAGCTGAGGACGAGACAATGCCGTTCCCAGCTCATTCCTTTCCACAACTACTTGTAGATGTAAGGACCGTCACCCTGTCTAGAATCTTGGTTTAGTTTTTCACCAGACTTCTAGCTGCTTAATGACTCTGAATTGTGGATTTTGACTGGAGCCTTTATGCAATACGTTTATCAAGCTGGACAAGCTTCAGCTTGGTTCTGGGGCATTGTCAGATTTGGACCTCAAAAAGACTGTTTCATGCTTCTGTCTTCCTGGAATTAGTTCTAGATGTGTGTGCCTTAAGGAATGATGTGCTGTGGACACATGTTCAGTGTGCTTTACCTTTTCAAGCCTCAGGTTTACTGGCACTCTTAGCTCCTGTGAGTGCTGATGGACAGTGTCTGCAATGCTCAACCTCAACAGGTTATGGAGTAAGGCACTCAGAATTTATCTAGACTTTGTGTAGCTTTTAGAGACCAGTTTAAAAGGAATGCTGCTTCCATGTAATTCTATCAAAATAGGTTAGTTTAGACCAGTGGTCTCAAACCTTTTTACACCCAAGATCACTTTTTGAATTGAAGTGCAACAGGATCTACCCTGCCCCTACCCCGAGGCCCCGCCCTGCTCACTCCACCCCCCCATCGCTTGTTCTCCCCCACCCTCGCTCACTTTCACCAGGCTGGGACAAGGGGTTGGGGTTCAGGAAGGGGGCGCAGGCTCTGGTCTGGGGCCAAGGGGTTCGGGGTGTGGGAGGGGGCTCTGGGTTGAGCCTGGGGCAGGGGTTTGGGGTGCAGGAGGGGTCGAGGTGTGCAAGCTCTGGGAGGGAGTTTGGGTGCAGGAAGGGGCTTTGGGCTGGGGTAGTGTGTTGGGATGCAGGAGGGGATATGGGTTGCTGGCTCTGGGAGGGGGCTTAGGGCTGGGGTGGGGGTTGGGGTGCAGGAGGGGGTATGGGGTGCTGGCTCCAGGAGGGGGCTCAGGGCAGGGGATTGGGGTGTGGGCTCCCGCTGGGCTGCACTTACCTTTGGCGGTTCCTGGTTGGTGGTGCAGTGGGGCTGCTGCTAAGACAGGTTCCCTGCTTTCCCCAGCCCCATGCGGCTCGCAAAAGGGGCCAACACATCCCTGCACCCCGTGCACTGCTCCTGCCTGCAAGCACCGCCCCCGCAGCTCCCATTGGCCACAGTTCCCCATTCCCCGCCAATGGGAGCTGTGGGGGCGGTGCTTGCAGGCAGGAGCTGCGCATGGAGTCCCTCAAGGGCATGCTGGCTGCTTCTGGGGGTGGCGTGGAGATCGTGATCAACTGGTTGGTGACCACTGGCTTAGACAATGAAATGTGTTACTTCCTGAGAGTCTGAGGGCTCACTCTGATGGGCTAACACAGCATTGCCTGCCTGCCTTGTAACGTTTCTGTACTAGAAATCTGCAGAGCTGCTATCTGAAGTTAGTCACAAATGTACATGGCGCTGTGATTTTGACTTGGTATCTAGAGCAAGTGTTCACTTTGGGAGGGCAGTTCTGCAACCTTTGTTTAGTTCAAATTGCGTATTTGCTTTTCTTTGTGGGGTTGTACTGCTGACTAGGCTCTGAGCACATGCAGAGGCCACGTCAAAGAAGAGAGGTTACTTTACCGGTACCTGCTTCTTACAGTAGTATTGTCTCTGTATACTTTCAACCCACCCGCTCATTTGAAATCCGACAAAGTGGGCATTCACCCACGAAAGCTTATGCTCCAATACATCTGTTAGTCTTAAAGGTGCCCAGGACTCTCTGTTGCTTTTTACAGATCCAGACCAACACGGCTACCCCTCTGATATTTGAAATCCAGATACAGAATGTCTTCTGTGTAGGGCATGGTTAGGCTGTTGGCAAGCTGGGCTAAGTGTTTCTTTTGCCCTGCTAGTGTGATTTCTGGTTCCCTGGGTTGAGCTTCACTTATTTGTTTTTCATCCTGGTTATCTGTGTTATCTGTGTGATGATGATGATCAGCATATTGGTGTTACTGAAACTGTCTCCATATGCATGTTGACAAAGAGGGAGGGGACAGGATTAATTCTGATGGGATTCTTCAGGAGTACTCCTGGAGCAGTTGCCTATCACCTGCAATCTGTTACAAGGAGTGATTAAAATTCAGTTTGGTGCTGTACTGTTCGTTCCCATTGTATTTTGAATGTAGGTCACCAGCACATCCTGGTCAAAGGTGTTGAACGTCACTGACAGGTTGAGCAGTATGATCATTGAGGTCACCAATCCATTTGTACTACTAGAGCCATCTCTGTGCTGTGCCTGGCCTGAGTACTGATGTACGAATTGTCCAGCATGTTAACAAGCAGAGGTGGGGTTCTGTTGGACCTGGTTGTCAACACGTTTGGTGTATTTGCCTGGGAATCGGATCAGAAACTGGTTGGTAGTTGCAAACTCATTAGCATTCACAGTGTGTTTTCTGTTTTGTTCATGTCCCTCCTTTCTTTGCATCCCTCTGCTGGCTCCCGCTTCTCTATCACGTCATACATAAGCTGCTTTTTTTCACTTTCAAGGCCCTTCGTGGCCTATTCTGACCCTTCCTGGTATCTCTCTCACTATCCACAGGTCGACTCCCACCTCCAGTCAGCCCATGGTGCCAGCCTCCATCACTCACGTTACATTTTCCAACAAGCCCCTTTATGCTTTGTCCTGTTCTGCCCCTCACACCTGAGAGGAGCATCTGGTAAACACCTGCAAAGCCATTTCATTGTTCTTCTTCAAAGCCCTCCTTTAAAACTCTCATTTGCCAGGATGCCTGCAAAAAAAACACTTGACAATGGCTTGGCTGCTGGTGTGCTGAGACCACAGCCTATCATGCTGACCAGCATTGTTTTGTTTTACTCCTTTGTTGCCTGTATTCAGCTGTTGTCTCTTGTCTGTCTTAGACAGTCCCTGCCCCAAAGATCTTACAGTCGTTTTGTTCTCTTTGTATCGTGCTTAGCACAACGGGGTCCAGGACTAGGGCTTTTGAGCACTATGATAATACGAATAATGAAGAATAATCTTCAAATCAACTTTGCTAAACTTGTTCAAGGGTTAGGTAGGTTGTTCTCTTTTGAAGGAGATATGAATGGTTTTGCTTAGCTGAGGACCCGTGAACAACCATGATGGGTCATGGTTTGAGGTGCAGGGACAGGTCCAGATGTCCCTTGGAGCTTTTAGTGCTTTGCTTGTTTGGTCGAACCTCTGATGAAAAGTGGAATGATATTTGATATGTTCTACAACAATGTCTTTCATTCCTGAGAGACTGTCTCTTATTCAGTTGATATTTTTAATAGAGTAGTCAGAGGCTTTGGTGTAGTCAGGGTTTATCATTCAATTGACTACTTGGAAAAAGTCCAGCTGACCGTGATTTGGCAGAGTTAGCTGTGGAGAAGAAAGAGGCTCTTTGTTTTCTTCTTAACTGTGGCATATTCCTGTAAGAAATCCTTGTGATGGTGTTACGGAAGGAAGCTGGAGTGGGGTTTGTGTCACCAACATTTCAGCCTTTGTTCGCTCAGAGGAAGCGAACCGAGTGAACACAAGTTGACTATGTGGATGGTTTGGGAAGGGGTTCTTTGGACCAAGGTGTCAATGGTTGTGGCCACTAGATGGCTGAAATGCTCCACCAAATTACACCATTTAACTCCTTTTTATCTTTCCTTAGAATTCAGGCTCCTCATCATCTGTTGTTGTTTTTTAAAATGTCTCTTTTGGCATTCCAGCACCTAGAACTGTGTGTAGTATTCCAGGAGTGGCCACCAGCACTGTACCAAAGGAGATATTACCTGCCTGCTCTGTGACATGCCACAAAATTTCACTGGCCTTTTTTCTGACTTCTGCATTATGAATGTGTCCAAATTGCGGTCTTCCATCACCCCTCATCTCACTCACATCTCACTTTTCTAGATGAGTATTAGCTTTACCTACCCCACATTCACCTGTAAAAGTGAATGTGCTGTTTAGAGCAAAGTCTTAGGGCTGGTCTTCACTACTCGCCCGGATCAGCAGGTAGAAATCGATCTCTTGGGGATCGATTTATCGTGTCTCATCGGGACGCAATAATCGATCCCTGAATTGACGCGCGTACTCCACCAGCCCAGGTAGGAGTAAGCGCCGTCGACGGGGGAGCTGCGGTGGTCGATTTGCCGTCGTCCTCACAGCGGGTAAGTCGGATCAGATACGTCGAATTCAGCTACGCTATTCCCGTAGCTGAATTTGCCTATCTGAAATCGATCTCCTCCCCCACCCCCCCGTAGTGTAGACGTCGCCTCTGTGCTCTGAGCCAATGGATTTGTAGACCTCATTTGGAGGACCAGGGCTCTAACTCTGCTGGATCAAGAGTTCTCTCCTGCTTGGGTTGTGTTCAGCACCCAGATCACAGGCAGGTGAAGTAGCCCGAGTTCGAGACTTTCAAGCTGCTTTTCATAGGCAGATCTGAGGTGTGACTGGCAGTTGCTGCAAAAGTGTTCTAGCCTAATAGGCCTTTTCTACTACAGTAGTTTCATTAAAATCTCATACAGCTTCACAGGCGGCAGTGCTGGCTAGTGTAGACTGGGGATATTATAACCACCATGTCATTTAGACCTGCTCGGAGTAGGTCAGGCAACATAGTAGTGAAAGAGTGTAGAGCAGGGGTAGGTAACCTATGGCACGGGCGCTGAAGGCGGCACACGAGCTGATTTTCAGTGGCACTCACACTGCCCGGGTCCTGGCCACTGGAGGGGGGGCTCTGCATTTTAATTTAATTTTAAATGAAGTTTTCTAAACATTTTAAAAACCTTATTTACTTTACATACAATAGTTTAGTTATATATTATAGACTTATAGAAAGAGACCTTCTAAAAACGTTAAAATGTATTACTGGCACGCGAAACCTTAAATTAGAGTGAATAAATGAAGACTCGGCACACCACCTCTGAAAGGTTGCCGACCCCTGGTGTAGAGAAAGCACAGGTATCACTTACACCATTGGTAGCATGGGCAGAGCGACGGTGGTACAGAAAAAGCTTACAGATTTTCCCAGTGTAGATTCAACCCTAAAGCATATCTTTTACCAAGTGCCAAAGCACTGGCAAGGGAGTAGAAATTAGCTCCTTTCAGTGGAACTGTGGGGACTTACTGGCAGGTTTCTGGAGCAGAGTTAGTACAGTATTTCCCTGGCATTACAAAGGGATCAATGCTTAATGCCAGAATCTAAACATGATGCCCCAGTGTAATTGGTACCAAATACAAACCTTATTGCAACTGTTCATGAGATATCCTAAAGGTAACACTAATATCATAATAGAACTGGAACAAAACTGAGGTCACCACTCCGCACACTGGAAAATGCGCTAGGAATAGCCATGGTGTGACGACAGCGGGATGCTGGTATCATTGACTGGCACTTCATCAGAGCAATTTAATCTGTCTTCTCCACTGACCACATCTTCAGTAAACAGTTGTGGTCAGTCTTTTCCTGTGTGTGTGGCTGCATGGGTACCAGAGCCCTGGAAGGAGCCACACAACAGGCATCTGATCGGGCAAGCCCCTCTTCTTGGTGCCATAGTGACCTGTATTGACACAGATAATGTTAGTCTGACCGTTCTTTTTCTGTTAGTTATGATGCCTCTAGAATTCATACGTGTTCGAGAGATTCAGTCCTGGAAAGCTGAGACGGCAGATATTTTGAGAAATTTGAGCAGGCGGACAGCCAGCTCCTAATGTAGTTGGCAACCCAGATTACACGTACTCAGGTGCTGCAAAGATTGGAAGAGAGCTGATGGCCTGAGGCTACCACAGGAGTGGGCAGGGTGCCACTGCCTTTAAGTACTTTCCGGTTCTTGTCTGTCTGAGTGCAACAGCTCAGGCTTTCCAGTTCCACAGGCTGCCAGCTCTGCACCAGAGCATCTCCATAGGCAGGTTGCGTGGGAGCCGCCTCCTCAAACTGCAGGCTGTTTCCATTCTGCTAGTGGCAAGAGTGCAGGTGCATTAAACCTGAGACTGCAACCTCCAGGGCAGGTGGTGATCAGGATTGTTGGTAAAGCAAAGCAACTTTTTGCCCCTTTTCCTATCGCTGTTGCTTTTCAGGTTTGTCTTTATCTGCCAATTTCTGAGGAGTGCAATTACAACTGATCGATTGAGTTTGGAAAAGGAAGTGCAACTTAATGATCAGAGGCTGAAATGTTCAGAGCTTCTGCTCTCTCTGGGTAGGTCCAACAAAAGAAACTCGACCAGCCCTCTGCTTATCTTAGGCTACGTCTACACTATGAATCTGGGGGAGTGATTTCCCCTGCTTAAGTATGCATACTCGTGGTAGCATAAGAAGCAGTGTAGCTGTGGGAGCATGGGTAGTGGCAGCAAAGGCAAGGCTGATATGCTGAGTACAAACCTGATCTGCAGGCTTGCAACTCTTCCCGTGCTCCCCAGGCTGAGGCTGTGGGATAGGAACTGGAGGGATTCACGGTCTGAAAGTATTAGCTGGAACTGTAAAGATTAGTTACTCTATGTACAGAATATTTCTTACAAACAGTATCATAAAATGCTTTCATGAAAGAGATTTTACAGAAGAAAATAATTTTTTCAGGTTTTTTTACATTATTATTATTATTATTATTAAGGGGCTAGAGGGACTAGCAGGTAATTTAGCACCCAGGTTTTGTGCACTGGTCGGGTTTTTTTCAGATCCCTAAATTAATTCTCTGTCATAGCTGTCTTTAAGTTCTAACAGAGAGCAGTTGAATTGTGACTATTCCCTGCAGCGTCTGCAGCTCAGACATTCAGCATTGTGCTAGAATGAGACCCAAAAGTGAAACTGGCTAGTCTGTTTTCAATGTTTTAGCTGAATGAAATGCAAAAGTAAACCAACAAAAATCAAGACAAGTAAAATTAGTTGAGATTTTTAACTTTTCCAGTTGTGATTACCTAAGGCAGAAGTTCTATGGAGAGCAGGCTGGTCATATGGTACTGGCTTTCATCTTCCTCTTCGTTCCACCTACCATATTGCATTAAAATACAGCTAAAAATGCACTCTACTTTTTCATGCCCACAATTGCTATCATTGCTGCAGGGGTATTTTCAGGATTACAAATGGAAAGGAAGGTGAGAACTGGAATCATAACTGGGAGGGCAGTCATTCATGGGACAATCTGTATTAAAATATGGGCCACGTTATGAAATGCCTTCGACCCCCTGCTCTAAGGTGGTAAAGGTGAGGAAAGGCAGTAGTTGTCTTTTACCTGACAGTGTTCCTTTTAAGAGCTAGAGGCATGAGAGATTGAATTGAGATCTGAAGAGAGAGAGTATTGATACTTGTCAAGATCCAGGATGGCTGGTCCAGGTGACCGGAGTTTCAGAGAAACCCCCTGATGATGCAAGAGCTAAGAAACAAATCTCCTGTTTTACTGAACCTGCTGTCTCTGGTTGGACTGATTCAGAGATCTGAATGCTGGTTTTATGTCCCCCTAGGAGCTGAGAGGTCAAATATAGGCTAACTGGGATCCAGTTGACTCTTTCTGTAGTTTGGCTGGTGGTTTCGTGGAAAAGGAAGGACCTGAAGGAAGATAGAGATTAAGGGAAAGGAAATTCCCTCTCTAAGAATGATCAGAATGGTCTGAAAAGGCCACAGGTTCATATTTCAAGAGAAAACCCTACAAGTGTAAACTGATGTCCTGACCTGAGAACAGAACACAGATGCAGTCAGCATTGGCTTTCTTTCGGGGTAGGGCTTCTGACTAGAAATCAAAGAAAGTTAACTGGAGGTCATGGAGCCTGAGCTTCCCACAGGCATTGTCCCAAGCAGCCACTTCATTAGTTTCCTCAGAGCATATGAGCAGGGGATGAAGGAGGCTTAGCTGAGAGAGAGGGAATTACAATTTTGTTAAGTCACTGAACTGGTACGTGGAAGACTTGGTTTAATTCCTAGCCCTCCCATAGGCTTCCTATGTGAGCTTGGGCAAGTCACTTAATCTCTCTCTGCCTCAGTCCCCTGTTTGTACAATGAGTAGAAAACTTCCCTACTTCATGAGGATGGTGCTAATGTAAGTACCTAAGTAACTAGGCTAACCCAGTGAGTCACTCTTCATCTCAGACCCACTTTGGGTGGTGAGAGACCCCACAGTCCTGTGCCACTTACTCAATATATGATGAGGCAGAATAGGAAAAGCCCGCAGAAGGGATTTCTAGTGCGACTGAATAGGAGAATACAGGTTTCCCTATCGGAAGAGTTCACATATTTTGGGAATGGATTCCTAGCAATGAGATGTTCTTTTACAGTCTTATTTACAAATTACAGTCCAAAAGGCTACCACGCCCCAGACGCAGCAGTTCCTACCAGTGATCCACAGAGCAGTTAGTGGTAGTTCAAGATAGCTGACCACATGGTGATGGCTTTCCTCCTCGTTTCTGATACGCTGTATTGAGGACAACTACATACAGAACCTTACTGATGTTACTTTCCACATCAGCAATTGCTGTATTTGCCATAGCAGGAGGTGGCCCATGTGACATCTCTTTAAAATATGTTCCACATTTTGAAAATTTGACTCTCTCTCTCTCTCTGTTTTGGCAAGGAGCCAGGATTCTAGTTTAATTTCCAACTCTGCCACTTACCATGTGGCCTTCCACAAAATGGGAGGCGTACTTCCAAGAGTCTGATGAAGTTTTTTTCTTAACATGAGAGCACTGTTCAGTATTTGAAGAAAAGCTTGTATTAGTTTCAGTTTTGTGATCATTTCTTTCAGGGAACATTTGTAAACACAAAAAGTTAACTCTCTCCCTTAATTGCGAACTAGAAATCAGTCCTTGGGGCAGAGTTGCTTTCTGGGCATGAGGAATTTGGTGTTTGGACTGAGGCTCCTGAAAGAGGATTTCCTGCATGCTGTTTGGCTCTCTTTGTTAAGGATCGGTGTACATAGTGTAAATAAAAAAAGTTACACAAACTAAATACCCATTCTCCATATCACGGACTTCTGTTCCAGCGGAAACTGGCTTGCAAGCTCTGCCATTTGCTGTTGTTCATCAGAGGGGAACAATATTAACCCAGGGTTTTAAAAAGATAACCCTCCCATTTGCCAGTGACACGTGGAAACTTCCAGTTGTCTAATGAGCGAATGCAGACTGCTTCCCACCTTCCCTTCAGAGCTACTGATCCCAGTGGGTCTTGCTGAAGCAGAGCAGTGCTTTTCTGGCTTGTGGTACACAGGAGATCAGGCTAGAAGATTTAATGGTCCCTTCTGGCCTGAGACTCTCAGGATAGTTAGGCTCTGAAACAGGCTGCCAAGGAAGGGTGTAGAATCCCCATCACTGGAGGCTTTTAAAGAACAGGCTGAACAAACATCCATCAAGGGATGGGTTTATTTGGTCCTGCCTCGGTGCAGGGGGCTGGATTTGATGCCCTCTTGAGGTCCCTTCCGCCCCTGCATTTCTGTGATGATTTTTTTTTTTTTTTTTAATGTGGCATATGAAACCTGAGCCTAACTGCAGGGCAGCTTTCTCAAAGAGGTGAGGCATGGGGCTTCCAAGAGATAAAAGCCATCTAGGATGAGATTCCTGGACAGCAAGGAGGCTGGAAAGAAGTGTTGTGGTTCAGAGGGTTAGTGGAGAGACCCTGCCCAGTCACTGTGTGCAAAACTCTGATCATGCTGCCGTTTGAATTGAGTGCATTGTAAATACAAGTTATACTACTAACGTCCAGACAGAGGGATTACTGTAGCTGTCATGCTGTCTCCCTAATGCAGTTTCTCAGCCTGAGGGTCATGTCCCAAAATTGGTTCACCGGAATGCACCAAAAGGTCATGGGCTGGCTGGGCTCAGCTTTCCACTCTGGGTGTTGTGACCTGTGCATAGGGTCCCAGCACTGCTCAAATTTGGCCCAGCCACCCCTCTGTCACGATGACCAGGGCTAAATTTGAGTGAGTGGCTCCCTGCCTCCATGTTGTTGGCAAAATATTTCCACCCACAACCTCTCCTCTCACTCTCACTGAAAGGTGCCCAAACAATCTGTTCTGGAGAAGGGAATGGCCTTCACCACCACATGCCAGCTCCTTCATTCCTGAGCAGTGCCATTCAAATCTCATGCCTAGGGGACTTAAAGAGGGATAGTTTGATTTGTTGGGTGACTGGTGTGGTGATGTGTCTAGCCTACGAGTTGTGACGCACCAAACTACCTGACGTGGTCCTCTGGGATTTTTGGCCTCTATACACACAAACTTCCTCTGCCTTCAGAGCACAATTTCGGACAATCTAGCTGGGTTAGTTCAAGCCTCTGTGCAGACTGAGGGCAGTGCACAGCAAGTGGCCCAACAGGCTGGTAGGAAACCACTGAAAAAGGAAATGAGTCCTCCCTGATTCTCCCACTTGTGCTAAATGAAGTTTCAGGTCTGCAAAAGCCATTGCTCCAGGCTATTATATGAACCTAAGAGGGCCATGTTCCTGTTACTAATGGTAACCTGTCGGACCTTTCTTGTTGCTTCCAGTGATGTTCATCATGATCAGTGTCGGCATATTGTCATTCCATAGTCTCCCAGGGCCCTTCCATAACATGCTTGGCAATTGGGAGTGAAGATCTGCTGGGTCGTCACTTGGGAAAGAGCTCAGAATTTCTATAGAGAACAGTCGAGCTCTCTGACTAAAGAGCTGGACGGCTTGTCCTTGCTCATACTCTGAAAGGCCTCTCTCACCGCAGGACATCTCTGGACGATGGCCGCTTCACTTGTGTACCAACCAAATAAGTGACCCTTAGTGGCTCAAAGTTCTTAAAGAAGACCTGAGTGAGTTCCAGAACTCATTTTATTTTTAATAGAGTTGCTTAGAGAGAGCTTTTTGTGGTAGTAAAATCTCAATAGCTGCTATTAACCACCTTATGAGAACTAAACTGACTTTGTCCCTGGAAGGTGTTGGTCTCTGGCTTTCTCTGGTAACATTGGAAGGCTTCATCTAGTGGGGCGTGGCACACTTGCCACTGAGGAAGATAAAGACTAGTTTCAGTTGATCACTCTTGAAGAGGCTTTGATAAATGAGATTGTATATCGCTCTTTGCTGCTCTCCTTTTCATCTAGCATTTTGTGTGTCTGCGTTTGGAATGATCATTGCCCTTGTTCAATCTCTCTTGGCATTTTGGACCTCCAGAGGGCAAGGAAGAGACAATCTATGGAAGTGGATTTGACTTTGGTCTCTGATGTTTTGGTTCATCTTCAGCCGATGGATTGAGGATTTTTTGTCTCACAATTCTGCAGGCCTTTATCTTTCTTCGTGTGTATCCATCAGACTTGACAAAGCCCTGGCTGGGATGATTTAGTTGGGGATTGGTCCTGCTTTGGGCAGGGGGTTGGGCTAGATGACCTCCTGAGGTCCCTTCCATCCCTGATATTCTATTCTATGATTCATCTCTCTTACATGAATGTGCATTTTAGTTCAGTTGTTGACCAGGGTTCATAAGACCTTGCTTCCAGACTGTGAATAGTTGCTCCCAGTCAGCAACTGCTGTTTCTCATAACAAGGTGGAACAATCTCTTTTTATCTGAGATCTTGCTTATTTGTCTTCCCTGGGAACTCTTTCAAGATAAAGGACTTATATTTCTTCTACACTGGTATTTTGTGTTTAATTCAATTAGTCAAATAACTTTCTGCTAGCAAGTTTTATGCATACTGTGTGACAAAAATTTGTTCAGCTGGCTGTCCTGAATTTGGTCTACATATTAGTAGAGTCCACGTTTGGTACCAAACTGCATGGTACAGAATTCACAGGCCCATGCTCCTTCTGGAACCTGGAGTATCAACTTACTTCATTTAAGGATGTGACTTTGGATGCAGTGAGTTATGTATTTCAACTGGGAACACTTGTATTCCACATCCCTTCCATCATATATATGTTTGATATATACAATGAGGGCTGATGGTGTCTCCCCTTCCCCCCCAAACACACTGGGCACACTTGGTTTGAATCTCCAGCTGCACAGTCCGTTTTCCTTCTGTGCTTTCTCCTGACCTTCCACAGCTATCACTGCCCCTGGGCTGGGGTTGGTTATTAAAGTTGCTGTCTGCTACAGACCACAAAATCACACTAGAGAGCAGGATGACCAACTCTTTACGAATCACTCTGCAATGTGTAGGAAAAATTGCTGCATGATTATGTGGGAATTCAATTTGAGTGACACGTGCTGGAGGTATCATGCTGCCATTGCTAAAACATCCTTGGTATGTCTAAATATTATAGATGACAGTTTCCCAACTCAAAGTGTTGCAGCCAACATGAGCGAAGTCTTTATTACACCTTGTCCTAACAGATAAGGAGGAACTGATCACAGAACTAAAAATTAATGGTAGCTTAGGCACAAATGATCATGTGTAAAAGTATAAGTATCAGTATAATCAGACAAAGAATTTGAAGAACAACTATCTAAGGGGACACAAACTGCCAACATTTTAAAAGTACATTAGAAACAGGAAGCTTGCCAAACAATCAGTGGGGGCCATTGGCCGTTCGAGGTGCTAAAGGAGCATTCAAGGAAGACAAGGCCATTGCAGAAAAGCTAAATGAATTCTTTGCATCAGTCTTTACTGCAGAAGCTAGGGGGAGATCCCAAACCTAAGCCATTCTTTTTAGGTGATGGATCTGAGGAACTGTCCCAGATTGAAGTGTTAGTAGAGGAGCTTTTGGAACAAATTAATAAATTAAACAGTAATAAGTCACCAGGACCAGGTGGTATTCACCCAAGAGTTCTGAAGAAACTCAAATATGAAATTACAGAGGTGCTAACTGTGGTATGTAACCCATCACTTAAATCAACATCTATACAAGATACCTGGTGGATAGCTAATATGGTGCTGTTTTTTTTTTTTTTTTTTTTTTAAATAAATAAAAAGGCTCCAGAGGCGATCCTGGCAATTACAGGCTGTTAAGCCTAACTTCAGTACAGGCAAATTGGTTGAAACTATGGTAGAAAATAGAATGATCAGACACCTAGATGAACACAGTGTGCTGGGGAAGAGTCAGAATGGCTTTTGTAAAGGGATATCATGACTCATCAATCTATTAGAAATCTTTTGAGGCATCAACACGGGGACAAGGGTGATCCAGTGGATATAGTGTACTTGGACTTTCAGAAAGCCTATGACGAGGTCTTTCACCAAAGGCTCTTAAGCAAAGTAGGCAGTCATGAGATAAGAGAGAAGGTCCTCTCATGGATTAGTAACTGGTTAAAAGATAGGAGGCAAAGGGTAGGGATAAATGGTAAATATTCATGGTGGAGAGAGGTAAATAGCAGGGTCCCCCAAGGATCTGTACTGGGACCAGTGCTATTCAACATATTCGTAAATGATCTGGACAGAGGGGTAAAGAGTGAGGTGACAAAGTTTACAGAGGATACAAAATGACTCAAGATAGTTAAGTTCAAAGCAGACTGCGAAGACTTACAAAGGGATCTCATAAAACTGGGTGACTGGCCGATGAGATTCAACGTTGATAGGTGCAAAGTAATGCATCTTGGAAAACATCCTAACTATATACAAATGCTGGGGTGGAAGTTAGCTGTTAACACTCAAGAAAGAGATCTTGGAGTCACTGTGGATAGTTCTCTGAAAACATCCACTCAATGTGCAGCGGCAGTCAAAAACGGTAACAGATTGTTCGGAACCATTAGGAAAGGGATAGATAAGACAGAAGATATCATAATGCCACTATATAAATCCATGGTAGGCCCACATCCTGAATACTGTGTGTAATTATGGTGACCACATCTCGAAAAAGATATACAGTAATATAATTGGGAAAGGGCAACAAAAATGCTTAGGGGTATGGAACAGCTTCTGTATGAGGAGAGATTAAAAAGACTGGGACGATTCAGCTTGGAAAAGAGATGACTAAAGGGAATATTCTAGAGATCTATAAAACCATGACTGGTCTGGAGAAAGTGAATAAGGAAGTTTTATTTACCCCTTCACATAACACAAGAACCAGGGGTCACCCAATGAAATTAATAGGCAGCAGGTTGAAAACAAATATAAGGAAGTCTTTCTTCATACAATGCACAGTCAACCCGTGGAACTCCATTGCCGGGGATTTTGTGAAGGCCAAAAGTATAGCTGGGTTCAAAAAAGAATTAGCTAAGTTCATGGAAGATGGTCAGGGCTGTAACCCCATGCTTCGGGTATCCCTAAACCTCCAACTGCCAGAAATATCTGGCACTGGCCACTTGGCAGAGAGAGGCTACTGGACTAGCTGGATCATTGGTTTGACCCATTATGGACATTCTTTTGTTCTTGCAATCGCATTTATAATGTGTAAGCAAAATAAAGTCCAGACCAATAATATATATATACTTGGTGCTTTAATAGGTCCAGTTTCTCAAAGCTGAAAACAATTCTGCCAGATTACCTGGGGTGAAGAATTTAATCAGAAATATGTAAATTGTAATTGGATCATATAAGAACACCTACTTAGATGCCCCCAAAGCCACAATTGAGGAAGAATGCCATATTGGTTAAAAAACTGACCTGGTTTAGAGGGGAAGTGAAGGCAGCTATAAAAGAATAGAAAAATAATATATAACAAATGGAAGAAAGGGGAAGTTGATAGTAATGAATATAAATCAGAAGTTAGCTGTGGAAAACTGATATGAGAAATCTATGACCAACAAATTTAAAGACAATATTAGGAACAAAAAAGAATTTTGACCATGATATTGGCTCGTTACTAGATAGAAATGATAGAATTATCAATAATACTACAGAAAAGGCAGAAGTAGTCAATAAATCTCTGTTCTGTACTTGGGGCAGGGGGAACAGATTGTGTAGTCTTATCATGTGGTAATAGCTCTCTTGCCATTCCACTAATATCTCTGGCTGATGTTAAACAGAAGTTACTAAAGTCAGACCGTTTTAATCAGCAGGTCCAGATAACTTGCATCCAAGAGTTTTCAAAGAGCTGGATGAAGAGTTCGGTAGAGCATCAGTGTTGTTTTTTCAATAAGTCTTGAAGCACTAGGGCAGCTCCAGAAGAGTGGAAGAAAGTTAATGCTGTGCGAATTTTTAAAAAGGATAAATAGGATGACCCACGTAATTATAGGCCTGACAACTATACCTGGCAAGATAATGGAACATCTGATACAGAATTGGTTAATAAAGAATTAAAGAAGCATAATGTAATTAATGCTAATCAACATAGGTTTATGGAAAATAGATCCTATCAAACCAATTTGATATCTTTTTGATGAGGTTACAAGTTTGGTAGATAAAGGTAATAGTGTTGATGAGGTATATGTAGACTCCTGTAAGACATTTGACTTGGTACAACACAATATTTTGATTAGAAAAGTAGAGCAGTAAAAAATGAACATGGTATACATTAAATGGATTAAAAACTTGCTAACAGGTAGGTCCAACATAACTGTAAATGGGGAATCATCGAGTGGGTCCGTTTTCAGCGGGGTTCCTTGGAGATCCGTTCTCAACCCTATGCTATTTAACATTTTTATCCATGACCTGGAAGAAAACATACAGTCATCACTGATAAAGTTTTCAGATGACAGAAAATTTGGAGGAGGGGTAAATAATGAACAGGACAGATTGCTGATTCTGAACTGTCTGGATCTCTTGGTAAACTAGATGCAACCAAACAATGTGTTTTAATATGGCTAAATGTATACATCCAAGAATAAAGAATGTTGGCCATACTTACAGGATGGGGGATGCTATCCTGGAAAGCAGTGACTTTGAAAAAGATTTGAGTCCTGGTGAATAAACAGCTGAACATGAGCTCCTAGTGGTACACTGTGGCCTAAAGAGCTAATATGATCCTGGGATGCATAAACATGGGAGTCTTGAGTAGAGAGGTTGTTTTACCTCTGTATTTGGCACTGGCGTGCCTGTTGCTGGAACACTGTTTCCAATTCCGATGCCCATAACTCAAGAGAGATGTTGATGATAAATTGGAGAGGGTTCAGAGGAGAGCCACCAGAATGATTAAAGGATCAGAAAACCTGCCTTATAGTGATAGACTCAAAGAGCTCAATCTATTTAGTTTAACAAAGACAATTGGCAAAGGGGTGACTTGACTGTAAATATCTAAACGGGGAACAAATATTTAATAACGGGCTTTTCAGTCTATCAGAGAAAGATATTATATGATCCAGTGCCTGGAAGCTAGAAAACATCAGACTGGAAATAAGGCGTAAATGTGTGACAGTGAAGGTAATTAACCACTGGAGCAATTTACCAAGGGTTGCGGTGGATTCTCCATCACTGACAATTTTTAAATCAAGATTGGATGCTTCCTCTATAAGATCTGCTGTAGGGATTACTTGGAGGAAGTTCTGTGGCCTGTGTTGTATAGGAGGTCAGACTGGATGATTGGAGTGGTCATTTATGGCCATGCAATCTACCTGATGAACTGTAAGTGCTCTAGAGCTGGTAAAGATTCCATCTGTGTCATGGGCAGGCAGTTTGGAGTTTGTGTTTGTGAAGTAACCCCACTTTCTCAAAATGGAGTTGTAAAATAACCTTTAACTAATGATCATTAATTTAAAAGGAGAACAAGGGGTTCAGTATTGTCATGGTCGAGGACCTCACATACCCCCAAGGTAGTGCCATCATAATGGGTAGTTCTGTCGTGGTAGTTTGCCTGGACAGCTTTTGGCGCAAATAGCCCCATGTTTGTTTTTCCACCTTGTGGTGCTAATGGGCATCTGGCAAAACACCACAAAAGGGAGATTAGACTGTGCAGTTGAGCTCCTGTTAGCTGTTACATAAAGGAGACATTTGCCTTGGGAACCACGGGGGGGAAGGCGGGGTAAGCGGTTTCTGAACTGTAGTGCTCTAATCATACACAAGAGTTGTAGTTAAACTTGCTTTCTTGCTTAGCTCACTCATTTCTCTTCCCTGGCTGGCTTATCTGGGCATGGGTGCACAGGCATCAAGAAATAGGTTGGCTGTCTTTTCCTTCTGCTCAAAAGAGTTGTCTGTGTAAACCTTCTACCTGCTGGAGAGGAGTCCTGTGTTTCCAGATTTGGGAGCCAGCACTGTACCCTTTGGGGCTTTTGGAGCAAGTCCCAGCTTCAGCTTGTTCCAATCGCTTGCTCTCTCTCTCCCATGCACTTTCCTTGCCTGGAGCCAAAGCAAGAAGCCAAGAATTAACTATTTTTTGTGTTTCCCTTTTCCCCTTGTTGCATCAGGGTTTGATCAATAACTGGGTTGATTGGACACAGAAACTTTTCACTTCCTTCCCTCTTCCTTCTGAAGATACATTACATTTCCAATATGTGTGGAGAGCTCAGTAAATATCTGAACACAGAGCAAGTGAGATGGACTGCTCCTGAAGTGAATCCTTGGATTCATACACTTTTTGGACTCCCCAAAGCTACCAGCATTAGAATTTGATGCAGTGGGGTCATCCAGTGATATTAATATTTAGCATAGCCTGTGCTCTTTTACCTACTAGAGCTGTCATTAAGTGTGTCCAGTATGTAATGGTGTCTAAGGTACAGCTAGCAGGCTTCCGTAACTAGAGGGGGCTGAGCTGTTTCTCTTGTAAAGTTCTATGCTAAAGTTCCCGAACTCGAGAAATGTGGTATTGCCATAGTGTGAGCTACACACCATAGGATCTGTTGTTTGTGTATGAGTCACGAACACGGGTGTCTTTAGGGATTTTGCAGATTTTGACTTTTCAAACTTGAGTTAACAAGCAAATTATTTACAGTTCAGAAACCCATGAATTAAGTTCAGGCCATCCCAGAGAATGTGAAAAAGGGGCTAGTCTTGGGAAAGAATCTGGAAAGGTGGCCTCTTGGTCACCTTGTGGTGTAGGACCGGGAGCACTTCTGGAGTAGCTCCTGGCAGCAGGAAGGGATACTGCAGATTGTGTTCTTGGACTTGAGGGGTTTGTAAATAACATGTTTCAGAAGAATGATATTTAGAATATATCTGAGCACTGGCTGAGTGGGGAGTGGTCTAGGGTTTGGCCAGACCCCAATTCTCATTTTTTGTCAGCTGAAAAAAGTTGGCGCTGCCATTGCTTGTTTCAAGTTTGAAGTCCGAATCTGAGGTTCAGACCTGGGGAGCGTGTCATATCGTGTGTAGGCACTGGGAATGTTGTTGGCCAGTCAAATAAATCCTTTCCTTTCTTGGAGTCCCTTTTGGCATCCTTCCTTCTTCAAGCTTGAGTGGTGGAAGCTGGGATGGTGCATGGCTTGACTTTTTGAAGGAGGCCAGGTCAACTTAATGGAGCTTACTGCCAATACTTACATAAGAACGGCCATACCGGGTCAGACCAAAGGTCCATCTAGCCCAGTATCCTGTCTTCCGACAGTGGCCAATGCCAGGTGCCCCAGAGGGAATGAACAGAACAGGGAATCAAGTGATCCACCCCCAGTCATCCATTCCCAGCTTCTGGCAATAACAGGCTAGGGACACCATCCCTGCCCATCCTGGCTAATAGCCATTTATGGACCTATCCTCCATGAGTTTATTAAGCTCTTTTTTGAACCCTGTTATAGCCTTGGCCTTCACAACATCCTCTGGCAAGAAGTTCCACAGGTTGACTGCATTGTGTGAAAAAATACTTCCTTTTGTTTATTTTAAACCTGCTGTCTATTAATGTCATTTGGTGGCCCCTTTTTGTGTTATGAGAGAGTAAATAACACTTCTTTATTTACTTTCTCCACACCAGTCATGATTTTTATAGACCTCTATCATATCCTCCCCCCCTTAGTCATCTCTTTTCCAAGCTGAAAAGTCCCAGTCTTATTAATCTCTCCTCATACGGCAGCCGTTCCATATCCCTAATAATTTTTGTTGCCCTTTTCTGAACCTTTTCCAATTCCAATATATCTTTTTTGAGATGGTTTACCATATCTACACGCAGTATTCAATATGTGGATATACCTTGGATTTATATAGAGGCAATATGATATTTGTCTTATTATCTATCCCTTTCTTAATGATTCCCAACATTCTGTTCGCTTTTTTGACTGCCGCGGCACATTGACTGGATGATTTCAGAGAACTATCCACAATGACTCCAAGATCTTTCTTGAGTGGTAACAGCTAATTTAGACTCTATTATTTTATATGTATAGTTGGATTATGTTTTCCAATGTGCATTACTTGGCATTTATCAACATTGAATTTCATCTGACATTTTGTTGCCCAGTCACCCAGTTTTGTGAGATCCCTTTGTAGCTCTTCACAGTTTGCCTGGGACTTAACTATCTTGAGTAGTTTTGTATCATCTGCAAATTTTGCAACCTCTCAGTTTACCCCTTTATCCAGATCGTTTATGAATATGTTGAATAGGACTGGTCCCAGTACAGACCCCTGGGGGACACCACTATTTACCTCTCTCCATTCTGAAAACTGACCATTTATTCCTAGGTGTTGTTTCCTATCTTTTAACCAGTTACTTACTTACTACTTTGGTGTCTTGAGGCAAGTCTTTAAGGGAATTTGAGTCATCACAGTAATTGCATTCTATGTTGGATCTTTCTCTCAGAACTTGTGCTTGGCTTTTTGAGCTCTTGGCCCAGTGAAATTGTGTAAGTGCGTCTTCTCCCTGAGTGAAAGTGGACATTAAAATCCTTGTATTATTCAGAAAGCTGAGCAAAGTGTGTGGCTAAGTGAGAAACAGCAGGCCATACACAGCCTGTGGTGCAGGGCAAGGAGGTGGGGAAGGTCTCTTTGTCGATAGCCGCAGGATGCTAAACCTCAGTTTATTTCACACTTGTGACTTCAGCGGAAAGCTCATGTGGTAGGAAGTGGGCTGCTGTCTGTGGGTCCGAGCATAGCTTTTTGATGTTGGGGTCTGGAAGTTTAGGCACATATGGAAAGAGCTAACTCTCCTGCCCGTCTCCGTGTCCCAGAGGAGAGGGAGCTCTATGAACCTGGAATGTGGTATACAGGGTGGGCTGCTTCTAACCCAAAGAAGACCCAGCCTAGCTGTGACTTGTAGGCACTATCACAATATAAATGTTGAAGAATAATGTCAGAAGCGAAGAGGTGCAAGGAGGATTGATCTGTGATAGTGCCACTTGGGTGCTTCATTGTCCTGCTTGTTTTACAGTAGCTGCGGCCCGCTGGGTAGCCATCTGAAGAGTACCTGCTCAAATGGGCTTTGTAGTGCTAAAGCGCTGACAGTCCGAGTTTCCATTTATTTATTCACTTCTTTTTGTAGTCTTATCCTCATACCCAGTCCCACTTTAATTAAGAGCTGGGAAAGTGCTGGTCTCTCTCAGAAATGTTGCTGAGTCCCTCCTTTGGATGTGAGCAGATGCTGCTGTATGTGGGTTCGGGTCCCCAACAGGACCCCCTGGGGACCTTTTGCTATCTTGGTCCAGCATATTCAGAGGTTGCAATTACTGCTCTGGTACTAATTACCTTGCCTAGCATTAGATGAGTTACATGGGGAGCTTGGAGACTGTCAGCAAAGGTCAGCCTGAGGGCCTTTTACTAAACAGCCCTCCTGTGATAGCTCTCCTAGTGAAAAACACATTAACAATGTGGCAAGCTTGTGAAAATTTGTTGGAATGCTGTAGCCCTTTCTATGCTAGGCTCTCTTTGTATTTTAGGGATTCATAATGTGCCCCTTTTGACTGATCAGATTGCTGGAGAGCTCTTTTCAGGAAGCTGGGAGGGAGAGGTGCCTGCATTTGAAGTAAGGCTCTTCAGTAACCAGTTCTAGGACCTGAGTTTGTCTTGTCCTTTGTGCTCTGAAGTCAGCTCCTGAGAACAGTACCTCTCTTTCTAATAGAAGTGGCTGAAACACTGAAGCTTTTTTGTGAAAATTTTCACTGCGGGGGAGGGAGGAAATGCTTCCCTTTTCCGACAAGCTCTAGTTACTACTCCCTGATTGGCCTGTTTTTCTATTCAGATGCTCTCTAGTGGTGGTGTGCCACGAATTTCTTCCCATCATCTGAGGGTACTCTTCACAATCACCGTTCCTTACGAATGGATGGATTGGAGCAATAGAGCAAGGATTCTGAAATAGTTTTCTGTGAATGCCGTGTTCCACGGCTGGAACAGAAAGATGGCATCCATTTCATTGGACTTGCTGGGAACAACTTCCTCATGCCAGACAGCTTGGGCAATGGCATTAAATGCTGGTTTCAAGATTTCAGCCACTTTCTAATAACTAACCCCTACATCAACCCAATTGTGTGGAACTTGTCCGGTTCTAGACCATGTGCCATGTAAAGCCATTCCCTGGTTCAATGCCTCGTGCTGTAGCTGATCAGATGTGTGAAAGAACTGTGGTGTTTATGATAAAAGTATGTAATCGGCCACAGTCTTAGGGCATGACCTAATCATGATTTTCAGATATGTGGCCATGGCCAACTCATGCCATGTTGGCTGTAGCAGCCATTTTAAATTCTGAATGCATTTTTTCTACTGATTGATTGCTTATGGTATTAAACTGTTTTTATTTTTCTACGCTTATATTCCTATGGTCTGAGGTATCCTAAAAAGTAAAGCAATGAATTGTGATGGCTAGAGATTATACAAAATATTGAGAATTAACATGTTCTGTAGCGTGTCACCAGGGAGAATTTACTAAAATATTGATTGTATAGAAAAATGACAAAATAAGTTCACAAGTTTTTGTTAATGAACAGAAAGTTAAATTTCTCTTTGCTAATAATGATATGTGAGATTAATCTATGCACATTAGGATAGTGCCATGTCTCAAAAGGATTGAAAAGGGAGCTTACATAAACATTACTCCTGGGGGAATTCTGCACCAAAAAATTAAAAATTCTGTGCACTATATTTTAAAATTCTGCATATTTTTTTGTCAGAATAACACAGTATAATCATGCCAGTTTCAATTATTTTGGTAATTTTGTTTCAAAATATCTGTCAGCAAGTATTTATGTAACAATACAGACCCCAAAAAAACAATTCTGGTAAACTTTTTTTGACAAATAGATTGCTTAGTAGGCATATTAATACAGAACTTTGAGTAATTCATTTAAATTACAATACAGAACTGTATTTCCCATACCCGTCAGTAGCACGGCAAAGGCGTGGCAGAGTCAGGGGTAACGGAGGAGCTGAGGGAGAGTGGAGGAGCCTGGAGTCAACCTGGAGGGTTGTTGGGTGTGGGTGGGAGAAGTATGGAACAGGTTTTTTGTGGGGAGGGGCACGATTGTTGGGGAGCCTCCCCCATGCAGAGCCTGGCTGATCCCAAGTCTCTCTTGTTCAGTCAGGCACATCTGCCCCCGTCCCCACATTCTCCCCCCATCCTGATTGATCCCTGTAGCCTTCTCCCCATGTGGCCATGCACCCCCACTCGCATTCAGCTCCTGACTCAATGCTGTCACCCCCCTAGCTCCTGAGCCCATGCCCCCCCCTGTCCCCCCCCCCAGCCCTTCTCACCCCCCCCCCCCCCCAACAGCCCCATGTGCCCCACTCTGTCCTAACCTGGCTCTGTGGGCAGATTAACTTCTACTCCTGGGGAATTCTGTGCCACAGAATTTTTTTCCCTACAGAAAATACATTCTGCCCCAGAAATGCTGCAGTTTTGCCTTTTGCCCACCAGAGGCCGCTGTGGCACCAGACAGCCTGCTGCGTTCATGCAAAAGGCGAAACTGCAGCGCTTCTGGGGCAGAATGTATTTTATGCGGAAAAAACATTCTGTGGGAGACATGAATTCTGTGCATGTGCAGTGGTGCAGAATTCCCACAGGAGTAAAACATGCAGTCTGAAACGGTCGGTCCCAGTCTGAAGTATAGTGAAACATTGCATTCCACACCATTTTTGAAGGTGGAGAGCTGCAATTTGGTCTCGGAAAGCTCCCTTGCAGGAGGTGTGCTGAACAAGGGGAGTTTATTTAGCTTGATAGGCTTGGTCAATGGTTTGGTTTTGTCTTGCAATCTCTCTGTTACAAACATGGAGTGCTGCTGCTGCCTGATCGTCTCAGCTGCCCTACCAGAGAGTCACCACGAGATCTGCAGTGTTTTGGGGTCCAGTTTAAATAAGTCGGCACTCTCTTCTGAGAAGAGGTTGCCCATGTCATCTGTGACCTCAACAAGTGCTTTCACGTGTTGTGGAAAAGAAGCCTGGACACCTTTCACCTGCTCATGGTGTTTTGTGTTAGACCCTTTTTGAGTGGTTCCTTCCTCTGCTGCAGCTTCAAATTCTCCTGTCAATCTGGCTATCTCTGGTCCTACTGTCATCCAGGCCAAAGGGACTCTGGACCTTGTGTTTAGATGAACAGCTCCAACCTCCCCTTTGATAATGGTGTTATTTTGCTCACAAGCTTGGTCAAGAGTGATTGCAGAGAAAACATGCTGGCTTCTGAACTGTGACGTTCCCCTTTAGGAACTTGAGCTGTGTCTTGATGCCCTGTGTGAAGGATACCATGTCTCGGAGGTGAACACGTACCCAACAAGCATAATGAGTGTGATCTAACACACAGAACCAGGGTGACAGCTTCCCAAGGCATTCAATGTAGAGAGCAAAGTTTGCCCGCCAGATTGACAGCACGTAGGTCAGTACACACAGCTTCAGATGAAGTGCGGTATGCCAGAAGTGGAATATTGGGGTTTCTAGTTTTTCCATGTCATACCTCTTGGGGGGCCTCATCTTTCCTGAGACCTTGGGTATACTATGTGCATACAGACGGCTGGCAGTTACTTTGCTGGGCATGCCTTGTATGTGTGGCATGAGGCACTTTCAAGGAGTCAGCCGTTTCTGGGCAGGCCACTTGGGCCTGAACAAGTGCTTCTGTCCATCCACTATCTTGTAGCCAATCTCCAATCAGCTTCAGACTTGCCATTTCCAGATGAAGCTCCTCCCCGTAACATGATGACAAATTTGTCCTCCCCATACCTAGCAGACCAGGGCTACTGTATCTGTTTGATTATGGTGATAGCATGACCAGATGTCCTGATTTTATAGGGACAGTCCTGATATTTGGGGCTTTGTCTTACATAGGCGCCTATTACCTCCCACCACCCATCCTGATTTTTTACATTTGCTGTCCGGTCACCCTATATGGTGAAAAGGGCTGATCCACAGTGATCCTGGCACTTGGTGTGGGTTTAGGTGGACTCCTCTGCAAAGAGGGAAAGAAACACAGTGATGGCTGGGGTGAAGTCTGGCTCTGGCTGTTTGCTGGGCATGGTAAGCTGCCCAGGAAATGTCTTGATCTCCATTGAAGGTATTCAGACCTGATGTTTTCTTTGTTTGTTTAAGCCATCTGCATTCTTCTTGCAGGCTTGGGTAATCAGTTGGCAGTCTTGAATTCAACATTTGCAGCAGCGATGGGAGCACTGGTTTTCTTCAAGATCAATAGAGGTACAATTGCCTAAGACTTAAGAAGTGATGATATAGTCTGTAGTCTCAGTCTGAGGTGGGAATTCCCATTCCTTGAGTACTGGGCAATGCTCAAAAATTGATAGCACCATTCAATGGAAGGAGTCTGTTGCTGTGATGGAGCTGGGATTGTGGTTTGTGTTGTCTAGGCGCAGTAGTGAACTGACCACTGTGACGCTTTAGAGGACAGTTTACATTCTCATCCTCTGAGAGTTGGCATGCACGGTTTGCCAGGCTGGTAGAGATGGCCAACACTTGGACATAGGAAACGGACAATCCAAGTTTAAAGGAGGTATCTAACTCACTTTTCATGTCTGTGCATGAAGTGTCAAAGCACCGTAGATTGGTAAAGGCATTTCTGGAGTTTAATTGTAGTACAAACTTTCTGTTCCATCACGAAAGCGGATGTTGCTTTTGTACTGCAGTAGCTGTGCCAAAGTAAGTTTAGGTGGATGAATGGAAACTTGTTCTGACTCAGTTTTAATGTTTGGTCTGTCCAGGATCATGGACATCAATGCCAACAGTGACTCGGGCACAGATTTTCTTGGCATTCTGAGTTAAATGATCCAGTGAACTGTGTTGTCATTTGAAACATCTCTTAAAATTTTTGCTGTTTGGGGCAGATGAAGTGCTTCTTGGTCAGTCTTCCTCACATGCTTCTGGGAGAGCATATCCAACGTCCTGGTTGAAGGCAAGGAGTGCATCTCGTCCTTCTTTGTGCAGTTAGAGATCTGGAATGTGGGATTTTAGTTCAGTGCTCTGAATGTGCCCGGCCACTATCGCCCCCAGCTGGGCAGAGCCTTGTGATCTCTGCTGATTTAAAGACTGGAGCCATGTCTTCTCAATGTATGCTGTCAGTTGAGCAAAGGCAGCCCCAAATCTTCTCTGCATTGCTTTGCTCAGTTTTCTTCTCTCTGACTTTGTTGTAGAGACACCAAACATGTTGCATGATACTTTGCCTCTTGGGCCGTTAAGTCCCCAGCTCTTAGTTTTGCAAGCAAGCACTGGTCTTGAAGCTGAAATGCACGTTTGTGGACTCAACTATCAGTGTCAAGGGTAGAAGCTTCATGGAAGTCCTCTGATGGTATGTTCATCTCACAAATAAAGCACACTGCGTTTTCTGGATGACCTTTGTGCTGGTCACTTAAACATATGTCTCCTTTGCAGTCCATCAGGGTGATCCACAACTTCCTTGAATTTTTTTTTCTTGGCCCCTTCTGAGTTTGGTCCTATTAATGTAGCAGGATTTGTGCCAATGGCAATTGTTCTTGTTCAAAGTCTTTCAGTGCCATCATTTCATCTGCATATGACTTGGGATATGGGAAGTGCATTCAGCTTATGGAAAAGTCTAATATTTTCTGCTGGAGTTTGATAGTCAGATCCAACATGCTCTTTTTGATTATGTAGGATTAATCAACTGTACACCTGTTTTCTCCTGCCAACGTACACACTTGCTCCAGTCAATATAGGAATGAGGATATTTCTGTTGATGGACCAGACTGTTGAACAAGCTTGTATCTTTTTGACATGTATGAAGAACTAGTAATAGCCAATAGTAATCTAATCTTTCATTACTGTGTACAATTAATATTACCCAATCACCAAGTACCTTTCACATAATCAAAAGAACATCTAAAAAAAAAAAAAAAAAGAAATGTGATCAAATTTTGCCAAGACCACATTGACAATACAAAATGTGTCCTTACAGCAATTTTAAGGTCAGGTTGAAGAAAACCAAGAACATATTATCCCTTGTATGTCTAATTGTAAACCAACATTATTTGCCGGATATGGCAATGTTGATTAAATGACATGGCATGAGTTGGCGATGGCCCCATATCTAAAAATCTTTATTAGGTGATGCCCTAACACTGTAATAAATTTGTTTTTATCATAAAACCCACAATTCCATTTTTTGCACAAATCTGATTAGCCACTTGAGGATGTTGGTAAAGCAAGATGCTCTGTTCTTGAAGCTGAGACCTGTGTATTTGAACAGTATCACAGTTCCAGATGTAATCTTTCAGGAGGCCTGTTATAGGCAGATGTGGAGATGGGAGTTGGTGGTGAATAATATTTGTCTGCTTAGAAGATCAAAAAGGTCTTTGTTTAGGAGTAATGGTGCATGCTGGAGTACAACGCTGGCCTTGACTTAAATTCTTGAGCTCTTTCAGAGAAAAGGTAGGTAAATGGCAGCTGGCAGAATGGGTGTGGATGCTTTTAGTGGTGATAAGGAGAAACCTTTCATCACTGTTTCTAGTGTTCAATGGGAAAAGATGCTCCCTTCTTAAATAGGTTCAAAACTACAGTGAAAAATATCAATCTGGAATGAGAGCACCAATCCCCAAGTGCATCTGTGAGGGACTATTATGAGATTCGGAATTCTTCCGGTCAGTTTGTCTCACTTGTGGGATGTCGTTGTCCCAGGGCTTCAGAGGGCAAGTCTCAAGTGTTCATTGCTGGTCAAATAACTCTTCCTGCTCCGCCAATCTGTTTTTAAAATATACTAACTACAAAATAGAAAAACTAGGCAATACACCTGGCAGTACCCCAGTCATGAAACGCTAGCTTCTGCCTGTCTCAAGCCAATCAATGAAACTTCATGCATGGGAAAATGACATTAGGGGGTCAGAGAATGGGATATCTTTAAAAGAATTTAGCAAATGCCAAGAGATGTGTGCTAGCCAGCTGTGTTCTGGTCTCCGAGAATTCTCTGTTCAGCGTTCTACCTTCAGTGGGCTGGAGGGGACTTTGCAGAAAGTTGTTGTAGAAACATCCAAATGATTGCAAGGTGGCTTTGAGCAGATTTTAGAGAAGGGTTAATCCAGTGCATTTAGCCTTGCGTTATTCTAGGAATGAAGTGAAGCCCCATGTGGGGTGGAACTTGACAGCCATGTACTGGTGGAAAATAACTCTTTACACCAGTTGATGGTAGAAAGTAAGCTAATGTCATATGGCTGATGAATGCAGGGAGGAATTTAGGGAGGCAAAATGCAAGTACTCAAGTTGAAATCTGACTAGAATGTCAGTTAATGCACCATGTTTTGCAACGGGTGCATGAGCTCTAATGACAAATTCTTGGATCCTCTGTGTTGTTTACCCAAAATACTTCATTTCCAGCAGTGCTGTGATTCTGGTACATCATGCTGGGTTACTGGACTTAGCACCATCTGCTGGATCACCGCCACTCTTTCCAGCAGCACCTTAGTGGTCTTGGGAGAGCGCCTGTCTCAGTACTGATGTGCCCTGCTCTTAGTCTGCGAGAACTGACTAGCTTAGAGGGGCTAGGTGTTATGGTTGCAGACTTCTGGAGTGGTTTAGCTGATCTGTTCATTTACCTACAGGCAGCATGCTTGGAGCTGTACAGGGCACAAATCTGAAGATTGTCCCTGACTCGAGTTTACAACCTGATAGACACGTAAGATAAGAGCCACTGGGAGGCCCAGAGGAGAGAACAAGTGTAGTTTTTGCTGGCAGAGTCCCCTAATGGAGACACAGCTTATACTGGCAAAAGGAGTACTTTTCCCAATACAGTTAAAACACCTCCCCAAAGGACATAAGCTATATTGGCAAAACGACCCTAAGCTGCATCTGCATGCATAGCTATGTCAATTAGGGGTGTGATTTCCCATGGGGGAGGGTACTCTCCTTACAGAAACATTGATGCCAGCAAATCTTTCTAGTGCAGACTTGGCCTGAGTTCTTAATAATTTTCCTGCTTTCACACACTTTTCCTCTAAGGTAGCATTGGGAAAGAGAAAGTGTTCAGTAAATACTGCACTGACCCACATCAAAGTGTGGGATGCCCCCATGTGTAATAGGGTCTCCAGTAATATGACTGTGTGTCCAAGCAGTAACTCAGGGTAACTGCTTTGCTATGGCAATGTGAGGGACTTTGGCCCCACTTTGTGGGGTTTTCAGACAGACTATGGCCTGGCAATTCTGTATTATTTTTGTAAAAAGCTCAAGGAAGCACTAGGAGCATCTTGCAGGCACCCAGCAATTATCATAATAAACAGTTTTATCATCTGCTTGGCAATCAATAATGTGGCTTACTCTGCTTTAGTATCTCAGTGGTATTGATTACCTTAACAACTGTGCTGCGGTTAGCGTATGTTAACCCCTGCTCTGCTGGTAGGGCCTGCCACTTTCACTGGAGGAGGCAAAAAAGCTCTGTTTTCAGTCTAGGCAAGATCATGAATTTGACAGCAGGCCAGGCCAAAATTAGCTTTAATCCTGCAATGCCTGACCGTACCTTTTAAATGAGAAATGTGGAGCCTGATAAGTTTTGGGGAAATGGTATTTTGAACATTTAGAGCAATTGGATTAAAATGTGACTCAAAATGCGAATATCAAAAGCCTAAATATTTCCCTCTGCTTTCCCTACTTGGTGGATTCTGATTGTGATCATTATTTAGAACATAAGAACGGCCGTACCGGGTCAGACCAAAGGTCCATCTAGCCCAGTATCCTGTCTACCGACAGTGGCCAATGCCAAGTGCCCCAGAAGGAGTGAACCTAACAGGCAATGATCAAGTGATCTCTCTCCTGCCATCCATCTCCATCCTCTGACAAACAGAGGCTAGGGACACCATTCCTTACCCATCCTGGCTAATAGCCATTAATGGACTTAACCACCATGAATTTATCCAGTTCTCTTTTAAACTTACTTCTACTTACTCCATTGTACCTTTGTAGAACAGTTTTTATATAAGTGTTTTTTTTTTTTTCCCTGAGCATTGATTGTGATCTCTGTACCTCACTTCCAGGAGAAAGGATGCCTGTGGGCCTTAAGGCTAAACCACACCCCTCTATCCAAGGTCCTGGGCCCTACTGTCCTTAGAAATTGACAGGAGCTGAGAATTGTTAATGGAGTAAGAATTTGTCCCAGACATTCCAGCTTCTACCAGGGCCCTGATTTCCCAGTACTGGAATCTCATGGTCTTCAGGGACTGCATGAGAACTGGTCAGCTCACTTGTATGGAGTTCTCTCTCAGCTGGCACCCAAGGTCCCCACATGCTCCTTGACCTGTGTGTGTGTGGGGGGGGGAGGGTATGGTTTCCCTTGGACACAGAATTGGGAACCAATTGCTAAGACCCCCTGGGTCCTGCAATGGCACACAAGGGTCTGGACTGTGTAGTGCTGTGTGTAGAAAAGGCTTTGACTAAGTAAATCTGTTGCAGCATTTGAACAGCCTTGCCATGCTACAGTCTCAGCTCAAGAACAGCAGTTCAGAGCTTGCTCTGTTTTGGGAGGCAGAAGTATGCTTTCTTCTCTTCGGGTTCCTGACAGGAGGGTGAGGAAAGCAATACTTCCTGGACCGTGGGTGTAACTAGGAAGTTTGGTCTCATGGCCCAGTATTTCTCCTAATGGAATTTCCCATCAGTTACTGCCCTGCTGATTTCTGATCAATGAAAATGAAATTGCATCACCTCCTCAGAGGCTCCATATATGGCTGCAGCTTCCAGCCGTGTCAGTTCCGGTAAAATAATCTCATCAGGCGTGTGAGAGGGTAATAAGAAATAAAAATAAAACCCCATAATTAGCAAGAGGCTGAACAGCAGAGTAACACTGAGTCCTGGAGACCAGGAGAGCTACATTCAGTGACTCCTCGCTCTCCCCCAAAATCTCCTGGCAGTTCAAACTTGAGGCCCCCTGAATCCTGTGTAGGCCTGCTCTTGGGTGAGCTCTGGAATCTGCATGCATCCAGGCACACCCTGGCACTTCTACCTATTTGGGCCACAGTTTAGCCATTCTATAGGTAACAACTGCAAGTTACATTAGGATTCTATTTGCCTGAAAGAGGTACAAAAATCTGGCACTTGCAAAACAGTGGCAGTGTGTGGCATGGGCCAGGAGAGCCTGAACTCCAGACTCTCAGCCTATTGAATGGGATTCAGCCTATTGATGCCCACTGGTTCTTGTACTCAGTGGGCTTTGTTTTAATCAGACAACTGCCTCTGAAGTGACACCATGTCCTAGACTCCAGTAGCAGATGGAGGGGTAGGTGCCATGCCCATGGGAACAACCTGTTTTAGAAATTCTCATGTCTGTTACAAGGTTACACATACGAATAAGGGCTTGTCTACATAGGAAATTTTCCCAGTTAGAGTGGTATAGTTAAACTGGTGTAGATATATTGGTATAACTCCCTGTGTGGACACTTTTTATTTCCAGTGGCTTTTTGGCCTAATTTAAAGGATAGTGCACACTAGAAGTGTCGCGTCTCTTGAAGTCTATGCCCACAGGCATAATAAATCTGCCTTCGCGAGAGTGGGAGAAGCTCTCCTGCCGACATAGCTCTCTCTTTATCGGTGCTTAGGTGGGAGTAAGCTACATTGATTGGGGGTGGCTTATTCACACCCCTGAATGATGTAATTTCTACCGAAGTACGTGGCAGTGTAGACCTGGCCTAAACTGCTTCCAAAGCGACAAATGCTAAACCAGAAAGGCAGGCTTATACCGGAATAAGAGTGTCTACCTGGGGAATTGCACCAGTAGAACTGCTGCAGTTTAAATTAATGTCTTAGCTTATACTTGTGTAGACAAGCCTTAATGCCCTGTCTGTAGGAACCGACCAGACGGTAGCAACTGTTTCCGGGGGGAGAGCTTGTTTTACTGGTTTCCTACACCCCGTTCCCTAACATTCTCTTATTCAAAGTCGAGTTCTGCTGCTGAGCTATTGCATCCCATAGGTGCTCTAACTTGCACCAGTCATTCAGCTGAACCATCAGTGGATCAGTTCAGTCCCTACAGCCCACTTCTCTGCTAGGATCATTGCTTAAAACCCAAATTCCTTGTTAGAAGATTAAAGGACTGCATCCTTGTGTCCGTCATGGGTGGCATGCATTGCCGTCATGTAATTCACTGTGCTGCCTGACATCTGTTCTGGCTGGTTACCAGAACGATTGCAGAATGCCATAATGTTGCTGAGGTGGCAGGACTGAGAACTTCATGGATTCATAAAATCACTGCTTAATTGTCCTATGCATAGGCTTTCCCAAAGGATGTGAGCCAGGGTCTGAGACCTGGCCAAGGAGAAGGGTGTGATTGATAACTCTGGCTACTGCGGTCTCTGTGTTTGCCCTTGACACTAGACAGAAACAAGTTCACTGTTTGGGTAAACTGGTGGAGGGAACACAGCATTGGCAGGGACCCCTCACCAGGCACATGAGCCTGTGGTGGGTGAGTGGGCATGATAAGAAAGTTTTGGGTGTTTAGAGAATACCTTGTTTTTATGAGCTGCTGTGGGGCATGTATAGACTTCACTGTCTGTCTTTATAAAGATTTCCATTTTGAGTTGTGTTTGTGTAGCAAAGAAAATGCCTGGAGTACTTCTGCTGGAGAGAGAAGGCGGTGGCCCTGCACAGTACAGGCTGTTGGAGTACTAGGAAGATGTAGGATGGACAAAGACGCAGTGAAGCTTGAAACATCAAGAGTGAAAAGCTTCTTCCAGGGGTCATTACTGTTTCTTGGAGCACAGAGTCTGTTGATTATAGTTCTACATTCCTCCTCAGTTCAGGCACAGCCAGTAAGAACCTCTGCAGCTCTGTAACCTCAGGCTGTGATCTCATCTGATCTTGTAAGATAAGCAGGCTAATGCAGAGGCAGTAATGGATTGGAGACTCAAGGAACAGGTGATGCAGGAAGTGGTGATAGTGATTCATTGAGTGTCCCTCTTGCCTCTGGGGCAGTATTGTCTGTATCAAAAGGGAGTGGGGAAGCACTACTTTGGAGGAGCTATCTTTGCTGTTTTTTAAAGATCTAGCATTTGTCATAAGAGTAGGTGTGTGAATCCCACTGTTTTGGCCTAATTGCAGTTAGAATGTAGGGATGTCTACCCACATTGCTACCACTGGTTGTTTCAGCAGAGGTAGCAGTGGTACTGGTGTAGACAAGATACTAGGCAGACTTCAGTTTCTATACCCTATTATGTACGGCTGCAAGGGTTGCACCGCAAAGGGTAAAACTGCTGTTGACTGCTTAAAGCCTTGTCTGTGTTAGCACTAGCACCAATGAAGCCGAGTCAGTGGTAGCGAAGATGAGAAACTCCACAAAAAAGCCTAGAGTGGACAAAGCGTAGTTGTGTAATGTCTGCGAATCCCCCTGCAGTTTGTACAGGCAAACTGCTCTTCACTTGGGAGGCAGGGTTCAAAGGCTGAGTGAGGAGATCTGGATTTTTGTCCTGCTGCTCCCACCGACTTGCTGTGTTACCGTGGACGAGTCACTTAATTTCTCTGTAGGTGTTTTCTTTGTACAAAAGAGATGATGGGCCTTACCTTTGAGATCTACAGGTGAAACCCTCTAGATAAACGCCAAGTATTGCAGTTAAAATTATTTATTACTTCTCTCCTAACTAGTTGTGTGGTGTTGCTTGTGAAGAATAGCTGCTGTGCTCCTCCCCAGAGATGGGTGATCTTTGCATATGGTTTGTAAAATGCATTTTGCTGGAAGGCACTATATATATATATATATATATATATATATTGTGTATAAGCAGGGCCCTGTGTACTCCCCAATGCAGGGGGACCAGATGCTGTGCAGGGTTTGCCTTTTCAGGTAGGGATCCTCTCTCCTGTTTCCATGCCAAGTAGTTGAGCCCTACAGCTTCCAGTCCTCTTTTGTTCAACATTTTCTTTGCTTCCTGCTGCTTGAAAAGCTGTTTATGCTAATGATCCCATGAAGATCTGAGGAACTTGCTGTGCCTATACATGTGAGTCTGTGCATGTGTGTTTTCTACCCTATTATTGAGTGTGTGCAGGGCAACACTTGTTTGTATTGTCAGTGCGCCAGTTCCGGAGCCCTGTGCCAGAGCCAGCTGCAAGGGCCCTCACTTAAGCTTTTTTCCTGCTGTGAGGAAAACGCACCTTTTTCAGAGTCACTTTGGAGATACCTGCTGTGCGAGTCTTTCCTTTCCTCAGGCCATCTTTTCCCTAGCTCTCTCCCAGTGCCGTGCGCCCTTCTGCACTGGTTGGCAGGAGCCCCGCAGAACAGAAAGTATCCAGCACTTAAACAGTAAATCACAGGGAAGCTTCCCCAGTCAGGGAGTACAGCAGGCTGGGTCATGAAAAGGGAACACTGCAGCAGGATGGCAGGGCTCTTCTGTTCCCCCGTCCTGTCAGTGGGTGTTGGAACCCTGTAGGGTAGTGCTGGCTTGATTCCTACTCACTCAGCAGGGCTCGTGTGGCTTGCTACTCCCCCTGTCCATAACAGAGCTGGGACTGTCTCTGGCCAGCTGGAACCACAGTCTGGACAGAGGTCTCTGCAGGGAAACTCTAGGAGCAGCCAAATGTAAGAAGAATGCATAGGCTGAGATTTGTTTTTGTTGTTGCTGTTTGCTTTGTTAATTAATGTAAACCTCAGAAAAGGGGTAAATAAAGGCTAGTAGTGTGTATAGGTGCTGTCCAGAATTGGGCAGGAATACCTCATGCTAACAAACACATAGGACGCAGCATTGGCATTGTGGTCCTTTAACTGTTTGATCAGTTACTTCCTATGGTACTTATCTGTTGCCTTCTCTCAAGAAGAGTGTGGGGGAAATAATTTGCCCTGTGAAATTAGTTGCTCCTTGTTGAAATGTTGGGCTGCAGTGATTTAAAAAATGCTGTTTTTGTTTTCTCATTAGGAAGTACATAATAAGAATCCCAGAGAACTGACCCTCTGAAATGTTGCTGGAAACCCTCATCAAGAACCACTCTGCAAGCTACACGCATACTTCATTGCTATGCCTAGATTTTTACTCATAAACACCATTTTTATTCTATTATTCCATGTTGCAAACTCCTCAGATTCCTCTTAATAAGAATATCTGCCAGCCTCTCTGGCACCTCAGTGAGGAGGGAAGAGCTGTCCTCTGTCTCTCATGTTTAGGGTATAAGAAAAAACCCGTCTGGTGAAGCTGGGAGTTGAAAGAGCAAAGAACCATGGAGGACATCCCTGAATGCTGCTGTCTAGCTTAAACTTTGGCTCTGTGCTGCACCATTCCTTTGAGCTGATGCTTTGGGAATTAGCCAAGAGCTCTCTATTCTAGAAAGTCGTTTTCCATGTATTTGTTTAATAAGTTCTGCTGTATAAATGTTCTAAAGTGACATGTCCATGCAACCACCCCCTTGTGCATCCGTCCTGTGCATTGAATAAGGTAGGAATGCATTCATATAACTACAGATGTGTGCTCAAAGGGGCTGAGTTAAGCCTGCACGGGCAACCTACATTCTGGAGTTTCTTAATTTTCAAGTTCTTGGCTTTCCAAGCTAACTGTTTTGAACATAGCCATTTCTGTATATAATTTCCTATGCTTTTAAAAAGGAAAAGGTTAAAAAATATGGGCATGCATAATGCATCCTCAGTAGCATAGGGATTGTGAACTTTCAATACTGTGTTACTGGCCTCTGCCACTTGAGCTACAAGACAGAATGGTTACAGAATTGGCAGCAGGGGAAAGGTGTTGTCCCAGTAGGGCATGGGTTCCTGGGGCTGGGTGTTGGATTCAGGGGATAGTTGGGAGGAGTCTGGCCTGGCTCTCTTCCCCTTCCTTCCCTGCTGCAGCTCATCTGGCATCTCTCTGTTTACAGTGTGGTGTCTGCAGCAAGCAGCAGCAGGGGCCCAATCTAAGAATATTTATTTGGTTGTTATTTTGGCAGGGTGCCACATCTTTCCAGGGGTTTGCTAGTGACAAAGGGGAATTGGGGATTTTTAACCATTCACCTCAGCAAAACGTGAACGGGGACAAAGAAAAGGCACTTCTCTGGCCTAAGGACTTTCCACATGCAAACTTCAAAGGTGTGCTGCAAACAGTAGAGGTGTTTAGAGTGCCTCAAAAAAAAGGTGCAAGAATTTTTTATAATGTAAGTATTAAGCAACCTAAATATAGGGTTTGTTTCCAGCTCTCCCTATAATTAACAGATTTCACACTCTCTATTATAGATGGTTGTGCTGTGTATTCTGGGTACTCTGAAAAGCTGATAATTTTCCAAACCTATATTTCCCATCACCTACTTTACCTGGTATGCAACAGCATCCAGCTTTATCCAGTTAACCTACATGGAAATCTGTGACTGTCCGATACATGAGGCCAGTGGTGTTAATGGGCAGTACAGGGTTTTGGTATCCCTGTAACAAAGCACATGTGGTGCCGAGCGGTGTGTGAACGTGAACCTGTATTTCCCCTCCCTCGAGGGCACCCACTTGCAGGCTTCCAGCTGCCAGCTGTTACTTGTGGGCAGAGGACCACCTCTCACTCCCTCCTGACAAGGGATTTTAAGGCTGCGCAGCTGTCTGCCTGCACTGCTATCCCAGCAAGCCAGACTGCTGCCTGCACTTTGCTTTCTCTCTGAGGGCTATGACCAGTGTTCTCACGCAGCTCTTTCGAAGCAAGCACATTTATTCTAAAGGTAAAAGCAATACAGAGCAAACATATTAAGACAATAAAATAACCTATACGCATGCTAAAAAGCTTACTTGAGGTCACCCCCTGGTTCCAGCCTAGGGCTCTGATAGATAGTAGTCTGTCAAAACCCACAACTTGCTTTTCCCCATGGTTACAAGTTCATCCATGTTAGATCCAGAATGAGAACAAAGGCCCCGAGACAGTTAAGCTTGAGCTGTTTATCCAAATGGCTTTTGTTTGTCTTGGTCTCTGGAGAATCCAGTTTGAACCAGAATACCGGAGGCTCCATAGGAGGTAGTACCTCTCTGGAGGTGTTATAACCTGAGTGATTTGCCTTGATCATCCCCTCCTGTTTTCACTTCCTGGAGGAGCTGTGGTAACCTTCCCCCTCTGGAATGCATATAGTCCATAGCCCACAATGATACAAAAACCATTAACACACTTAATACAACATGGTCGCCCAGAGGTATTGCTGGAAGTTGCCCTATCTGTCATGGGAGTGCGGAAAGAGTCAGTGCTCCAGAGTCTGCACACCTGCACTCCCGAGATTTGCTGGGGCCATGATAATTGGTTTCTCTCTGTCTCTGTCTGTCTCTCTCCCCACTAGATTTCCAATTAGCAGGAGAATCAAGCTATGAATACAGCCAGTCCTAGGGGCTAAATAAATGTTAGACTGCTCTGTGGAGGAGCTGCTTCTGGGTCATCCTCAGGAGGCCCCTCTTGTGCTTTGGGATTGGCATATTTACACACATGAGAAAATAGAGGGTGTTCCCTTTTGGCCTCTGCAAAAGAGGCTGGAAAAGAGCCAGCTACGGGGGAAGGAGGATGGGTCTGGGAGGTGCTGAGTAGCCTACGTCATCCCTAAGTAGTCCTGATAACCAGGGGGCCTTGTCTGAGATCTTGCCCTTCCCTACCAACCCCAGCTTCTAGTAACTGAAGTTGAAGCTAGAAAAATTCAGACTGGAAAGAAAGTGTCAGTTTTTAATGGTGAGAGCCATTGGAGCAATTCACCAAGGGGCATGGTGGATTCTCCATCACTGACCATTTTAAAATCAAGATTGGATGTTTTTGTAAAAGATCTGTTCCAGGAATTAGTGCGGGGCAGGTCTCTGGCCTGTGATACACAGGAGGTCAGACGAGATGATCACAACGGTCCCTTCTGGCCTTGGAATCTGAATCAGTCAGCCAAATAGATGTCATAAAAACGAAATCCAGTGTCAGCAGGAGCTACTCCACTAACCTATACACTAGACCACTTGTCTTGCTCCATCCTCCTTACTATGCACTTCAGCAAGCCACCTTGGAAAGAGGAGACGGGGATAAGCTTCTGTGCAGTTCCAGAGTCCCCCTACGTTGGGGTCACAGCACTGTAGGCCCAGCTGCCCACTGGGTGTTTGAAGGCAGGACACTAATGGAGGAGGTGGTGCAGTATGCACTTACACTATTGATTCGTACAGTGTCCATTGCCAGAAGGGCTAGGTGCATATTTACAAAGTTTGAGCCTTTCTTCCGTAACTTCCCACAATGGGGAACACTCGAGCTGCTACTGCCTACAGAAATGTTTGCCAGGAGTCCTGTCCTCACTGAAACCAGGGCTCAGACCTAACCCAATGAATGTCACGTGGGTCACGGCTGCTAGCTGGCCGGTGGCTGGGGCAAGCTGTGAAGGAGCAGGGCTTCTGTTAGGCGAGCTCTTTCCTCTCCAGAACACTGTCCTGGGTAGTCTGCAGCTGGGCAGGGCTGCACCTCAAGGTGTCTGCCAAGGTCATGGCCAGCAGTGGCAAGCGTCTGCCTGTCTCTCTCCCGATGTTGCTCCCCCTTTTTGGGGTGCCATGTGTGGGTCGTTAGCAGAGGGAACAGTTTCTCACTGTCTCTCCTTTTGTTTTCCTCCTTTCTCATCGCTTCCAGTCTTGGTTTACTGCCAAACAGCCTCTTGTGAAAGGGCCGCCTAATTAACCCTGTGCTAATTAACAATTTAAAATTACACAGCACGGCTGTTCATATTTAATTCTCGGGAAGCTTGGGCAACAGCAGGAACCCTCTCCTCTCCCGCTCTCCACTCGCTGCCTTTCATGACTGCAACAGCCTCCGCTCTTTATGGGGGTAAGGAAGTAGGCGGCTGTAGACCAGAGCCTGCTCCCAGAGGTCAGCTGTTTGCTGAAGCACAGTGAAGGAAGCTGGCTTCAGACCCGCTGCTCGCACTGGAAATATTGGAACAGGGATCCTTTGGCGGGAGGAGAAGTGAATGCTGTAGAAGATCACCCAGGGAGAAGCTGGGATTGACTTCACTCATGTTCTGGACAGGCAAGTGGCTGCAAAAGGAACTCTTGTGATTAGTGGAGGCCCTTGGTGAAAGTATTAGGAATATTTTTAGTGTAATTTATTGCTTCACACACCTGAATGTGGTTTAATCCTGGTAAGAAGACATGGCTGTTCCTGTGGCTGAAGATACTGGCCCATAATTTCTCATCATCTAATCATCAGATATGCCCAGGCAGTGTTCTGGGAGGCCTTGAGATGCAGAGATTTAAAAGGGAAAATGTAGGGACTGGGGAAGGATTAGACCAGTGGATCCCAAACTGGGGTTTGCGAAATGTTACAGGGGGTTCTTGGGGGGGGGTGGGATCCCTAGTGGCGGACAGAGCTGTCCCTAGGGTCCCCAGGCAGAATGGGGCCAGCATCCCGGAGCCTCTGGACTTCCAAGAGCTAAGCAGATCAAAGCAAGTATCTCTATCACACTGAGGAGACTTAAACTTCAAGACTCCATATAAGAAATGGAAAGGGAGGTGGATATTTTTTGCTGTTTTTTAAAATTAAATAGGCAGCTAGTGTTGTTTTTAAAATTATTATGAAGAACAAGTTTAAGCTTTGTTGTAACGTGCATTGTTTGCCTGGACTGCTCAAGACCTGAATGCTTGTGTAGGAGGAACTCTTTGAGTTGGCTTCTTAAATACCTTCCTGCTGTTTCACATCTGATACTCCTTGATGAAACATAGGAGCCTTGTCTTACAACAGGCTTATTCAAAGTGATACAAGCTACGAAAGTGAGATCTTGGAAGAGTGTTGCCGTTTTCATAATGTAATAATACTGTAATGATAAATTATAAATAATGTGTAATAAGAATGTCATAAAAACAAATTTTATATTTCCAAGATCACTGCTTTTATAATTTATACTCAGGTAAAGAGAAAATCCCTGGAAATATTTATTTTTAAGAGGGGGTTTGTGAGATTTGACACTTTAGTGAAAGGAGTTCACAGGTGGTTAAAGTTTGGGAACTACTGGATTAGACTAAAGGGTTATGGCTGACAGAGCTGAGAGTGACAAACACCTGAAGGATAGTTGTGGGGTTTGTGTAACAAAGGTGGGAGAAGAGGCTAGAGGAGGGATTGAACAAGAGGTGTTTCCTTCAGCTCACTATGCAATGTGTGGAAGCACAGGTGGTCTCTGGGTTCTCACACTGTTCTCTTTCTCTAACTGAAGATCATTGATTTTATGGGAACCCATGTTTACAGACAGAGTGCTGATCGACTTGACGAGCTGACTTCTACCTCCTTAAGTAAGACCGACCTTTCCTTATTGACTGGCTGATAAACAGCAAAGAAGAGGAGAGAGAGAATTGTAAGAGGATGAGGAAATGTACAAAAGATGCTTGTGCAGGAGGGCTCAGGCAATCCTCCATCATCTTGTTGCCCCTGTTCCTGGTCAGTCGGGATGGGAGATGTTAGGTCTGGGTTTGGAAGAAGACCCAAGGCACTACTACTGAACTAGTGTGACGATCTCCCCCTTAGAATCTAGTTTGCTTTAAACATGCAAATCATGGAAAGAGCTGAAATCTGCCCTTTGTATATGAATGGGAATGATCAGCTGTCTGTACCTCTTCTTTTTTGGCCCCATCCCAGGAAAGTAGGTCTGTTCTTGGGGCTGAAACGAATGGGCAAGAAAGCTGCCAGTCACAGAGCAGAGAGGACAGAAACCTGTCCAGGGGCCAATGGAAATAGTACATTCAGGGCATTCTGGCTCAGGAGTTTCTCACTAGCAGCCTTCTGAGATTCAGAAAATCAAAGACAAAAGCAAGGAGATGCTTAAAGCAGCATCTCCTGAGCCAGTTAACTGGCTGAGTGGGGGAGGGTTGTTAGAGCAACACAGAGGCAGAAAAGCCCACCAATTAATTGGTAAATGCTTGCAGGTTTCTCTGGCCTGGCCTGGCTTGGAGAGGAGATTGGTTTGCCTGTCAATAAACAAGTCCCCAGTGCAGCATCAAAGCCGCAGTCCTTTATCAATCGCGGCCTCCTCTTCCCGCATGTTTCTGTAACTTACCAAGCATTTACGACATTGATTTTACAATCAGGCTGTTAACCCTCCCACCCCATTGGCCCTGCTAACCTTTTTGGCCCAAACTGTCAATCAGGCATTTTCCAGCCAATCAAATGCATTCCCAGAAATAGTCTAGAATTTTGAGTGGCCCTATTTCTTGGCTTTAAATATTTCTTGAGAAGCCAATTGCATTTTCTTATTTTAGTTCTGTCCCTATTACTTTGACTTTTGTTTAACAAAGTAATACTGTGTTAATGGGAATGAACACTTGTTTGTATGCGTGTTGAGGGTTACAAACAGAATGAATCTTTTACAGACTTACTTTTCCCAAGAAGTTGATTCCCAAGAGCATATTGATAATGGCTTTCCAGGTACCTTTGTAGCAGGTGGGAGACTTTAGGATGGTTTAGAGTCTCGCTTTTTTCCACCAGCCAGAGAGCGTTGGGGAGCGTAAGTGATCAAACTGCTAGCCAGAGGCAGAGAAAAAGATGGAACTCCCAAACAGGGTCCGGGAACAGCACCGTGAGAAGAGTCCCAGCAGGTTGGGATGTGAGAGAATTGGCTTCTCATTTGGAGAGGCGTATCAGCGCTCTTGCCAGTTTACTACTTGCAAATTTAGTCCTGGACATAGCGTCACAGAAACTGTAAATTTTACCTGTGGGATTGGTGTGAATGGGGTAGACTGGAGAGATTGAGGGGATAACTCAGAAGAAAGTAGAGTGCATGCATGTGTGTACATGTAATGAGAGAGGAGGAAGTGGTAATGTATTGAAGGAAGAAGAGAACTATATAGGGAGAGGGAAATACAATAACATGGGGAGAGAGAGAGAAGGGAAAGAAGAAATAGCATAGATGGCAAATCAGGAAAATATCCACCATGATCCATTATAGGAAAGAAAAATAAATATGGGTGAAGAGTGAAGCCAGGAAGAAAGAGCAGGTATAACAAATTTGCCAAGTGATACGTTACTCAAGTAACTTTGTTATAGTCAAGTAATTTATTCAAGAACCACTTTTTGTGGCATTCAGCTAGCTCTGTAGCTGGTCAGACGCTTCTTGGAAAACATTCAACTCAGTGAAGTTTGTCAAATTGCACATGTAGCTTATATTTTTCCTCCGATGTCACCAACCCCCATAAGTAACATTTAAAAATTTATTAAATGGAAACTTCATTTGTTATATATTTGATGGTGTTACAATTAAACCTAGTACATGCTCAACAGGGCCCAATTACTGAAAGGGGTGGTTTGTTTGTTGTTTACAGTATTCCTTTAAATTTCCGGGCATACAGCTTTGGAAGAATATAGCAGCGCAGGTGTCTTTAACCATAGCTACTAGGTTCAATCCTTGGGTCAGGTAAATTTACAAACTCTGATCTTGATAGTTAGCAGTTAAAGCATTTTTACATTTTCAAAGCATATAATTAAAACATTACGGATTAGTTGTATTGAAAGAGACCCAGAGTTGGTGGTGGGCAGCTAATTCTATTGGCGTTTGTAAAGTAACAGGGCTGCAGAAAAGGCAAGTGCAGACTTACACCGGAGTTGCCCATAGCTGGGTTTGCCATGTTGAGGTTAGACTTCTGTCAGTTTCGGAAAGGACAGTTGAAATGAACTTGAGGGAAAAGTTGGGACCAGCCACCACTTTCACTTCTGCTGGCTCTTTTTAACCGATTTTCAGTTCATGTCACAGTTCAGTTCAAGCTGAGAGGAATACATTTTGTAAAGAAGTATAAAACAGAAATCCAAAGGTATTGCATCTGCCCTGTCATTCATCAAATAAGTGTATGTGTGGTGGGTTTTTTTAAAAATCAATCCATTTGTCTGGGAAAAAGATGTTCTGTACCATCTTTCAGTTCCGTCTATTGCTCTTTGTCCCATCATTTACTGTTTGCATGGCCTAGAGGTCATTTAGTCTTTCCGTTCTTCTTTTTCTTATAATGCAAGAACAAGGGGATGTCCAATGGAATTGGAAGGTAATATGTTTAAAGCAATAAAGGGAAATAATGGTTTTAAATAATGCACGATTAACCTGTAGAACTCATTGTCACAGAATATCACTGAGATCAAGGCCTTAATAGGATTCAAAAAGGATTAGACACTTACAGCTGATGAGGATGTCTAGTTATATTAGTAGAAAAAAATGGGAGAGGTGTAAACTCTCATGCTTCAGGGCATAGCCAACCATTAATAGATATGGGTTGGAAAGAAACTTCACCCATGAGCAGGTTGTGCACTATGGAGTTTCTTGCCACCTCTGAAGCCTCTGATACTGGCTCCTGACTAAAATGGGCCCTGGATTTGATCTGGTTTGGCAATTTCTACATTCTTAAATAATTTCATATCCACTCTTTATATAATATATGGAGATAAACCCATCTCATAGAACTGGAAAGGACCTTGAAAGGTCATAGAGTCCAGCCCCCTGCCTTCACTAGCAGGACCAAGTACTGATTTTTGCCCCAGATCCCTAAGTGGCCCCCTCAAGGATTGAACTCACAACTCTGGGTTTAGCAGGCCAATGCTCAAACCACTGAGCTATCCTTGCCCCCCACTCTGCTATGTGCTTGGCTGAATTTAACTGCTTAGATATCCAAGTAGTTAAATCTCTCTGATTACAGTGTCCTGTGAGTTTGAGGACCTTGGGAGTTGGTCCAGGTCTTGGTGGTCCATGGCAAAGATGGATGTGTGAAGGGTACAGCAATGTTCTCTCTATTACCAGGACTTTTAACAGAAGAATGTGTCTTGAAATGGCAGGATCCAGGTTCAGGAGTCACTTGCTCTGTATGTGTGTGCTAGGAAAGTGTATTCATTCCCGTGGTAGTAAGGAGAGTGGGAGGGCCTCTGTAGCACATTCTCCATAGAGGTTTAATGTTGCAGCTGTTACTTACATTATTTCATTGTAGCTTCTTAATTCTGTTTCCACTCAAAGGCTTTTCTAGTTTAAAATCGGCTTAAACTGCATCATTTTTAAAAAGATCCTAAGCTTCTTAGGGATACAGTGCAGTTACTAGTCTTTGGCGGGGTCACTGCACCCCGGCCACGGCCAGTGCCTCAGTCCAACTCTTACTTTTTCTACCTCCATCACTGAGTAGCAAAAGAGGGGCAAGGCCACCGTTTCTTCCTCCAGTGAGGAACTGGTTTTAGTGCTCTTTCAGCCTCCAACATGATTGTTCTCCCTGGCTTCAGTTCCTTTGCATTATCCTCATTACCTTGGGTTAGGTCTTGCATTTCAGAAGCTTATTAGTGGGGCGCTATCTCCCCTCCAGGGCTTTGGATGCTCTAGGATGAAATGGACTGTGTGCATTATAGTGACTGCTGTGTGGAAACGCGGTGTGTGCCTTCTCTAACTTATTCGCCTTTCTCTTTCTTTCTGTCTCCCCCCTCTCTCTTTGCTTTTAGGTCCAAGCCGTAGTGGGTGCAATGAAAGCTCCATGCAGGCCTTACCATGGAAGGCTGTGACTCGCCTGTCATCTCTGGGAAGGACAATGGGTGTGGGATCCCTCAGCACCAGCAATGGACTGAACTCAACAGCACCCACCTCCCTGACAAACCCAGTAGCATGGAGCAGTCCACAACCGAAAACCACGGGGCCCTAGACAGCCTGAGGGTCCCCTTTAATGAGCGCATTCCAGACAGCACCAACTCAGCTGGCCCCAACACTGAGTCCACTAGCAAAGAGGTCAGCTGCAACGAATGCTTGGCCTCCTTCGCCAGTTTACAGACCTATATGGAGCACCATTGCCCCAGTGCCCGCCCACCTCTTCCACTGAGGGAGGAAAGTGGGAGCGATACCAGTGAGGAGGGAGACGAGGAGAGTGACGTGGAGAACCTTGCTGGAGAAATAGTCTACCAGCCAGATGGCTCCGCGTATATTGTTGAAAGCGTCAACCAGTTGATCCAAAGTGGGGGAGCCTGTGGCAGTGGCAGTGGGGCTCTCCCTTCGTTCGTTATGAACTCTCTACCCAACGCTGGGGGCAAACAAGGAGAACCCTCCTCTGCTGCACCCGTGTACCCACAGATCATTAATACTTTCCACATAGCCTCATCCTTCGGGAAATGGTTTGAGGGCTCAGACCAGTCCTTCCCGAATACCTCAGCCCTGACGGGCATCAGCCCCGTCTTGCACAGCTTCCGCGTTTTTGATGTGCGACACAAAAGCAACAAGGATTACCTGAACAGCGACGGTTCTGCCAAAAGCTCCTGTGTATCCAAAGATGTTCCCAACAATGTGGACCTGTCCAAATTTGATGGCTTTGTGCTCTATGGGAAGAGGAAGCCCATACTGATGTGTTTCTTGTGCAAGCTCTCCTTTGGGTATGTCCGCTCATTTGTGACCCATGCAGTGCATGACCATCGAATGACTCTGAGTGAGGAGGAGCGGAAAATTCTTAGCAATAAGAACATCTCCGCTATCATCCAAGGGATAGGCAAAGACAAGGAACCCCTTGTAAGTTTTCTGGAACCAAAAAACAAAAACTTTCAACACCCTTTAGTTTCCGCAGCTAACCTCATAGGCCCTGGACACAGCTTTTACGGTAAATTCAGTGGCATTCGAATGGAAGGGGAAGAGGCTCTCCAGACTGGCACTGTCAGTGGAGCAGAGCAGCCACCATCAGGCATCTTGGCGCCTGGTGCCCTCTTGAACCTTGGTGGGCTGACCAGCTCGGCTCTGAAAACCCCAATTACCTCAGTCCCCCTGGGCCCGCTGGCTTCCAGTCCTACCAAATCCTCAGAGGGAAAAGACCCTGGGGCAGCAGATAGTGAGAAGCAAGAAATGGGTGACCAGGATAGCCTCTCGGAAAAGGCAGAGCCAGCTGAGGAGGTGGAGGACGAAGAAGAGGAGGATGTGGAGGAGGAGGAGGAAGAGGAGGAGGAGGAGGAGGAGGAAGACGACGATGATGATGAGGGTTGCAAAGGACTGTTTCCAAGCGAGTTGGAGGATGAATTGGAAGATAGGCCCCATGAAGAGTCTGGGGCTGTGGCAGGTAGCAGCAGCAAAAAGGACCCTGCTCTCTCAAACCAAAGCATTTCTAACTCTCCCTTAATGCCTAACGTGCTCCAGACCCTGTCAAGGAGCACAGCTTCTTCTAGTTCTAATTCTGCTTCTTCCTTTGTCTTTGATGGTGCAAACAGGAGGAGTCGTTTAAGCTTTAACAATGAGGGCGGTGGAGCCAGCATGGCAGAGGGCAGCAGGAGGTTGGACTTCATCGATGAAAGTGCCAATAAAGACAATGCCACAGCACCAGAACCAAATGAGAGTGCAGAGGGTGAGGATGGGAGCTACATCTCCCATCACCAGCATGCTGGTCCCCTCTGTGAGCTTGGGGGTGGGGAGTGCCCCTCGGGGAGTGGCGTGGAGTGCCCAAAGTGTGACACCATCCTGGGCTCCTCACGATCACTAGGCGGCCACATGACCATGATGCATTCTCGCAACTCGTGTAAGACACTCAAGTGTCCCAAGTGCAATTGGCACTACAAATACCAGCAGACACTTGAGGCACACATGAAGGAGAAGCACCCCGAGCCAGGTGGTTCATGTGTGTACTGCAAGAGTGGGCAGCCACACCCCCGGTTGGCACGGGGCGAGAGCTACACTTGTGGTTACAAGCCTTTTCGCTGTGAGGTCTGTAACTACTCCACTACTACCAAAGGCAACCTCAGTATTCATATGCAGTCCGACAAGCATCTCAACAACATGCAAAACCTGCAGAATGGAGGGGGAGAGCAAGTCTTCAGTCACACTGCTGGGGCAGCGGCAGCTGCTGCGGCAGCGGCAGCAGCTGCGGCAGCAAACATTGGTAGCACCTGTGGGGCCCCCTCACCCACCAAACCAAAAACCAAACCCACCTGGCGGTGTGAGGTGTGTGACTACGAAACCAATGTAGCTAGGAACCTTCGCATTCACATGACCAGTGAGAAGCATATGCACAATATGATGCTGCTTCAGCAGAATATGACCCAAATCCAACACAACCGGCATTTGGGCCTTGGCAGCCTGCCCTCCCCAGCTGAGGCTGAGCTGTACCAGTACTACCTGGCACAAAACATGAATCTACCCAACCTGAAGATGGACAGCACTTCATCCGATGCCCAGTTCATGATGGGTGGATACCAACTCGATCCCACCAATCCTATGGCAACTATGGCTCCATCTCTAGGTGAGGTTGAAGTGTTTTCCTGTTTTTGCTGCTGTCATGTCTGTGTGGGGGGAGAGGGATTTTCTTTTTGCCATTAGGCCCTGTGGGTGGATGAGGTGCTGTCCATCCCAATCTGTTTTCTCCAATCCTATTTTGAAATATCTATAGCCTTCCATGCAATATATACATAGTTTGGTGAACCACGAAAGGGATAGAGACCCTTCTCCATTCTCACCCTAACTTTTTCTTATCTTCAGAAAATCTTGGCACCCTCTTGTGTTCCTATGTATTTCTTGTGAACTTCAGGAAACTCTGTGGATGAATTGAATAGGGAAACAGTGAAGCCACTGAGAGAGGATGCAATGGGTGAACATCGCTGATTGGATTGTTAAGGGTTCTCCAGTACCCGCAGCAAAGGCACCTTATACTCCCTCCTTAGTTTGGAGAGGGTGAAGCATACTATTGAAGGGGGGGTTAATGAGAAAGGGGCAGGTCTGATGCTTGGATGTTGCATTGTATTAGAAAGGGTAGATGTTGGTTATGGGGATCTGGATCTGGAGAAGTGAAATATATTGACAATTGGTAGGTCAGATATATGTGATTGACAGTCGTGATAGATGCTTGTAGAGTGAGTGATATTTGCTTGGTGAAGGGGGCGAGTAGAGACGGTTGCAATGGATGCTGGTTTGAGATCTGAACTCAAAGCTTGAGCACCGAGAGTTGTTAGGATAGGAAGGGTTGGACAAAGGTGGCTGGTGTAGGGAAGGGAGGTGATCTGTTTATTTTGAAGAGGGTTTGTCATCCACACAGCATGTTCTCTGAACAGGCATATTAACGGTACTTTATTACCTGAAAACAAGACTTTATTATACATATATGCATGCATGTTGGCATCATAGTTGTCAGTAAAGGCACAGTCCTTGCCCCAAGGAATTTACTATCTAAGAATAAAGTTAGAATTTGGAATGATGGGCTAAATCTCTTCTTGAAAGTCTGATACGCTGCTATAGTCAGTTAAAGGACACAACTGTATCTTCACCTACAGGAACCCTTGCTATAATGCACACAGTATGCATCCATCCATGTGTATTTGAGCTTCCTATTGCCAATCCAATATGAAACAGTGAAGCATAATAGAACTCTACCAGATCAGCTCTGGCAAGGGTCTGTAGCATTTACCAGCTGAAATGACCCTTTCTCTGCACCCAAGTTCACTAGAACCACAATTATTTGACACTGCTTTCAGAAGTTACATATACAAGGAGAGCACCTACATTCCTCTGACCTGACCTCCTTTTTACTGAACTCCGTCATTTGTAATCTTCTTCATCCATTGAGATTGGACAGGCTAGCTTGGTCTAAGACCGTTACTCCTAAGGCACTAAGTTTTGGGTTCCCAAGACGCCAGCATCTTTTCCCTATACCCCTGTAGCAATGTAGCTTATTGCCGCACAGAGGGGCTTGATGATCTTAAATTTTCAAAACATCTGTTTGTTTGAGAGAGGAGAGAGAACACAGAACATCAAAAAGGAAAAGAAAAGGAAAACTGAGGAATGGAAGGCACTACAAACAAAAGTAATTACAATTTTCTTCCACGTATCTGTTGTCCCAGCTTGTGTCTTTGCGGAAGGTGGCAATGGTTTTGTCTTCGCTGTGACTTTTTTTAATCGTTCCGGGTTGCCAGTAGAAACTATATAGAAACATTTATAATGTAGCTTGTTGACATTTATTAACATTATGGGGAGTCAACATGTTGAGGGTTTCCTGAGACATACCCCCGTCAAAGTCCCCAGCCCTGCCTACCTTAAGCTCTAGGGAAGTGTTTCTGAGAGGAAGTGGGAGTAACCTAGCTGGTGTCGTACTCTTGAGTGACTCCAGCTGAATACGAGCATCTTGAATGAGTCTAAGCTCGTTCGGGAAGTGATTTGTGACTTGTGCACTTTATGGCATTAGGAATCATGGCTACAAATCTTGAGCTAGGAGTTGCGGGGCAGAGTCCCTGCCCTTGCCAATAAGCACTGGACAATTCTAGCTGTTAGGATAAATCTTTTGCTTTGGGTCTATTAGAGTGGCTTTGTTCTTCATGGATGCCTTTTAAGCCCCTTCCTCCTCACTTCCTTAGTCATCTGTCCCTTCTTTTTTATTTGCTGCTTATAAACATATTCATAGTCATTGTTTTGGCAGGTAGGAGGTGCTTTGCCCCTTTTTTTCCATTGAATCCCAGACCTGCCTGTGGCTTCTAGGTTTGAGTAGAACATTAGCTATTCTGGGGACTCCATTTCCATTCAGAATTCCTCATTGTGGAATGTGGTTGGGATGGACTAGCTCAGAAGAGAGAGGCTAGGTTGCATGTCAGGAAAACTGGCCTGACTGGGGATGGCGGAGGTAGGCTGTGGAAAAGTTTCCCAGGGGAAGTGGAGGAAGCCTAGTTGTTTGGGACACTAAAAATGAGTGGCTTGTGCACTAGCAAGTGCCCTTGGGTGCACAATACTGCCCTGGCAGGAGAGGGAGTAGATGATCAGACAGTACAGTGGTGGGGATGAAAAACGTACCTAGATAGAGGAAAGGCCTCTAATCCATGTGTGCCCTGGCACGTCGAAAGGAGTGCATGTGCCAGCAAGCTGGACTTTTCCCTCATTAGCCTTGTCTCCTCTCTGTGAGCGCTGTGTGTGCTCATGGGCATGGGACGCCTGCTCCAGTTGCCTGTGCCTTGCAAGCAGACGGAACTAAAGGCTTCATGGCTCTTCCCTGACTAGAGACGTAACTATCATTATGGCCATGGATCTCCGCAGGGAAGAGAGGCAGCACACGCAGTGCATTGAAAACTAACCTCCACCATCCAGGAGCACTTGTCTTAGAAAAGGTTTGTGCAGATTTCTGGATTCTGCACAGGTTGCACGCCTGCTCAGCAAATTGAGACCGATCCCGATGCTGGCTGTTCCTCAGCAAATGACTGATAGCATAGAAAGGAAAACAAGTAAAATCTCCCTTTTTTGATTAGCTTTAGACTTGAAGGCTAATCAGACTTAAAAATAACCCCTTAAACTGAGCTGGCACGTAGTCAGGCTTAATTGTTGAAGAGGGGGAAAAAGCAAACTGAAGTGTGGGGGGAGGAAAGATGAGCAGAGCTCCCCCATGGAGGCTGGTGGTTGGGCTATTTGCTTCGGCATGAGATCCCAGGTAATGGAGAGGAGTCTTCCTTCCTTGCACATCCTCACGCCTTTCTGACGATCTAAAGAAGAGCTCGCTGTATCCATTTACTATAAGTGAATGGAGGTCAGCTCTTGGTTTAGCTGGTCAGTGATAATTTGAAGAGCGGGGATATGACAGAGCGAGAGAGAGAGAGCATGCGTCCTGCTGACTTTTTCTCTGACACACATACGCATACTTGTCCTTCCCCAGTTATTAGCCGTCATCCTTTCCTTGGCCATAAGCTCTCCCCCCGGCCAGGACTTTCCGTGAGCGTATCTACCATTCTGAATGTTTGTTTCAGACAAGTGCTGAGGCTTCCTGCTAAGAGCATGGTACTTTTAGGGAGCTGCAGCTGTCGGCTCTTGCTAGTTGCAGAAATGAATTACTTTTGGTGCTGCTGCAGCATAACTTCCTAATCACACTGCTTGTGCTGCTGTGCATCATGGCCAGAGAGCCTCTTATTCAGCAGGGGCTGGGTTTAGATGTCCCATGGGTGACCTTTCTTGTCTCTTCCCTGTGTCCTTGCCTGCCTGAAGAGAACTGTCCGATTCCTGAGAGGTGACCACATAGGTGATAGAGCCCGCAAGTGGGAGAGTTTCAGACAGTTTTTCACAGAGCAGCACAGTGGAGACTTTCCCCTCCTAAAATCTGTTGGGACTCGCATTTATTTTCTCTCTGGCTGGCAAGGACCTGCTGTGCTCCTGGCCCAAGGGCCAGCAGGTACTGGGCTGGGCAACAAGGGACTGTTGTGCTCCGGGCCCAATGGCTGTAGACCCAGGCAGCTGGCACTTTTGTGCCTGGCCCAGGATACCAGCAGTGCAGAGGCCTGGGCAAGGGGTGAGAAGTCCTGTTGTGTTTTGCTTCTGACCCACGACCTGGTGGGCATATTATGGGGCATGCTGGGGGAGTGAATGTTCTGCTCTGCTCCTGTCGTGGGAGGTACAGGATCCAGCTTTTCTGACTTATATTTTTCTCTCTCCTTTGTGCAGTGGGTGGAGAGATCCCCCTGGACATGCGGCTGGGGGGCGGGCAGCTGGTGTCCGAGGAGCTAATGAACCTGGGTGAGAGCTTCACACAAACAAATGACCCATCGCTGAAGCTCTTCCAGTGTGCTGTGTGCAACAAGTTCACTACAGACAACCTGGACATGCTGGGGCTGCACATGAATGTGGAGCGCAGCCTACCGGAGGATGAGTGGAAGGCAGTGATGGGGGACTCATACCAGTGCAAGTTGTGCCGCTACAACACACAGCTCAAGGCAAACTTCCAGCTCCACTGCAAAACTGATAAGCACGTGCAGAAGTACCAACTAGTAGCGCACATCAAGGAGGGTGGCAAGGCCAATGAGTGGAGGCTGAAATGTGTGGCCATCGGGAACCCCGTGCATCTGAAGTGTAATGCCTGTGACTACTACACCAACAGTCTGGAGAAGCTGCGTCTGCACACAGTTAACTCCAGGCATGAGGCCAGCCTGAAGCTGTACAAGGTGAGGCTTGATTGCTCTTTATCTTCCTTGTGGGGAACCCGACTGTCAAATCTGAGCTACGGTGAGAGTGGGATTTTAAACCCATTCAGTCTAGTACCTCCGCGGGGCTTGGCCCCAGGCTCACTGGGATCACACACCTCGTCGGCTTGCACTTTGCTAGCAACTCTTTTGGGCTCCGAAAGCCTTAGGCCAAGCTTTTCAAAAGTGATAGTGACTCTTGGGTGCCCAACTTGAGGGGCTGAGCACCTGTCCTCTGCAAATTAGATCCCTTTAAGGTGTGTGACATTGCACATCCAAAATTATCAGTCCTGTCTGAAAATCGCATCCCAACAAATGCTTTCTCACTGCTAATCTCGGAAGGGATTCTGCTAGCTAGGGTTTGCCTTATGTCAGGTTGCTCATCCTTGCAAACAACTTTCAAAAAGCTACTCCCATCCAAGCAGGAACTCCAGGCAGTGTGCTCATGCTAGAATGGAGAATGCGTGTGGGGAGTGTCAAAGAAGCTGCCAGTGCCCTGTTTCTTTTGCTCAGTGTATATGGGAGTGCTAAGGATGTGTTCTTGAACCACTGCTTGAGCCCGCTGGAAAGGAGCGAGAACAAATTCTATACATGTAGTTGACTGAAGGCCTGGTCAAACTGACAGCTTCCCTAGGATGATATGTCACAGCCTTTCATTACCACTCACCTTCCACGTTACACGTTGCTCCATGACTGCTATCTTGGTTTTTGTCTTTTTTCCTCTTGCCTCCAATTTTCTGTCCCTTCTGTAACCATCTTTTCCTCTCCTGCCTCATTTTCCCCCTCCCCCCACCCAAACCCTGTAGGCTGTAACCCAAGAGGAGCTCCGGATACAGTAAATAGTCCTTTCACTCGCGCAGCAGAATTGCTCCAGACGTTTTTATTGATTTTCACTGGACTTAAAGCTTCACCTTTTTCTCTAATCATCCCATAATGGCTTTAGTATGAACAATCAGGTACAAATCGCCATAAATCTAAGCAGCCTCACTTCGCATACCTTCTGCTCACTTACACATGCTCTGTCCCTCGCTGTCTTCTCATTTTGCTCAATTTTATATTCTCTGTCTGTCTGTCTTTTCTCCTTTCCTCTCCTCTCCCTGTAACCCTAAAGGGGTCTACAATTTTGGATTAGACTAGGCGGTCTCATTTTGTACCCTATTTCTTTCATTTCCTAAACCTGCCATGCCTTTTTGCTGTCTCAGGTGAGTTCAAAACTTTGCATCTCTCCCTGTGTCAGTCCCCCCAGACTAAGGAGGAAATGTGCGGTTTTTAACATAGGGAGTTGTTCCAGGAAATGGATTACTCCAGGAATTTCACGGGGAGAGGGGAAAGCAATAGGAGGGGTGAATAGTTTAGCCTAGGCTAGAACAACTGGAGACTCAGCTAGTATTAACAGGGCATGCCTGAGGAAGCTCCTGGTGCTGCAGGCCTAGCGGATGTGACCGGGGCTCCTCTGAACATCACTGTTATCAGTGGCATGGCACAGCTCGGCTCTGAAGATGACTAAGTTCACTCCTATTTCTCTGCTTTCAAGTATCCTATTTTAGTAAAGTCAAAGAAGCTGGGACATGTATGAGAGGGAATTTGGGGTGAAAATGGGAGCAGGAGAGATCTCTCAGAGGCTAGGAGAGGACATCTAGATAAAGTGGTCTGTCTTCAGAATTAAAACTCATGTACCAAGCATCATGATTTCAACTTGTAATAGTCTTTAGATTTGATTTTTGTTGTTGTTGTGTGAGGACAAGACAATGGTGACAGGCTGCAAAATTTCTTGGTTCAAACCCTCTGGCTCTGTTGTGCTCCCTGGTGAGAAAGCAGATTGTGGGCACTGGCTTTCTCCTTCCCTCCCTGTTTCCTGCCGAAACAGGAAAATGATAAACGAAGAGATGGTGCGGGGAACGTTTTTCTAAAACAATATATTGGAGGCTTGTGAAAGGCCTTTCCCAGACAGGTGAAGGAATTCATTCTCAGGGACACTTGGTAGATTCAGCCCTGAGCACTTAGTCACGATTTTAAAATCTCGTTTGTCTTTGAGGTGAGAGTTGCAGTGAAACATTCAAGCAAGAGAGAGCAGGAACTACCTTGGTATCAAAATACTGAACCCGGGCACCTACCGGTCTAGCATAGGTATAATTGTCTGCTAGCGTAGCCACACATTCCCTGAAATGCTTGTATGGAATTCATTGCGTTGGTACCCCAACCACTTTCACTGTAAATCGTATAAGTCATGTTGCTCTTCTTACTTAGTTACCATTGTGCTATCCAATGAAAGGAGAGATTCCCAGAGAACCTTAGCCCAGCGCGTTGATGGATTCGGTGTTCATTTTCATGGAAGAACTTGGCTGTAGATAGACAGAGTTGTTCACTGAGGTCCTCAGCTCAGAGTTTCCATTCTTTAGTGTGGTTTTAGTGCCATGGAGCTTTGATAGCTGATGGGTGGAGTGGGGGCAGTTCATGGACCAGTTTCTCTTCTCTCAGCCCTTGGTGTGGTCTGCAGTAAATTGAGATTGATTGGATGTTATTTTTCCTCTTGCTAATGTAATCCATTAGCCTGGCACATGCATAATCAGTTTAGAGCACAGTTAACTGGATGTAATCGAGTTCTTCCCTGTCTGCTGGAGAAAATCCTCTCCAGATGCTGCCTGGGTGAGAGAGCGCACGAAGCTTACCGCGCACAATCCTCCTTACTCTGCCTCTTTGCCGTTTTCCTTTTAAATCATGTTATTGGCCACTTGGGTTGCCCAAGAGCCACTTCCTCAGCAGCAAGTGGCGGAGCTGGAAAATGGGATCCTGAGACCTCGTTAGTCAGCAGCATGACGAGCCTGTGAGTCCTCCCCTGCCATGTGTCCGGTGCTTTCTGGTGAGGGTGGAGTGAGAGACTGCTTGAAATTTTAACACAACCTCTTTCCAAGGTCCCAGTATTTCAGGATGTCTTAAGCCCAGTTCCCTCTTATAAGGGGGAGGATTCTTTGGTGGGGTGTTTTGTGTTGGAGTTTCTCTCGCTGATAAACACGGAGAGATGTGACAACCTTCCCCCACTCTCCTTTCCCCCCCTCTAAGTTGTCAAACCAGGACTTGTGGTGAAATCCTGGGAGCCCGAAGGAATATAGCGTCTGTCTCTCACCACTGCTTGTGCTCTCATGTCCTTTGTCAGTATATTTTCATACTGCCAGACAAATTACCCAGAAAGTGCCACTAGTATCATAAATATTTGTTTCAGCTCTAAGTGGAATGAGGTGGACATGCTGGTTCAGGAGATGAATAGGATATGAAATATTTCAATTCTAGTTGAGGCAGTGTGGTCTAGCGGAAAAGCATGGGGCTGGGAGCCGAGAGACGGGGATCCATTCTAGGGTCAGCCACTGACTTCCTCCGTTAGCTAGGGCAGATCCCTGCCTTTCTCTGTAACATGGGAGCGATAATACTCCTTTTCCTTCAGTGCTTTGAGATTTACGGAGTATTTCTGATCTTGAGACAGTATGCAGACAGAGAAACTTTTTAACCTGTAAATCATAAACCAAGTTCTAATTCAGACTAGGTTAGCAAAAGTCATTCAGATTTGGCTTTCCTGTGAAATGTAGGGAGGATGGTATCTCATCTGGCAACGGGAGATGCATTCCCTGATTCGTGGGATAATGCCATTTTATCCAGGGCAAGAGGGGCATTTGGGGACAGCTAGAAAGGGTACTGGAGATCTTGGGGAGGCCTTGGTATGGTGAATAGATGAACTGGGTTTACAGAGAGAGGGGTGTTCTAAACTGACATCTGACTATTTTGTGTCACAAGGACAGAGCCCAAAGCCTGGGCACCAGTTGTCCATCCCAGCTCCTACTTGGATTCCCATTTGTTATGCTTCTTTGCAGGAATTATGTGGAGGAAGGGGAGGGCAGGTTTGAGGTACTCTCCAAAGGTGATTATTTGGAGAAACCTAATTCGCTTTTTTGGGGTTTTCTCCTTCGTAGAGGTTCTGTGGAGCAGCTTGTGGCCTCCCCTCTTATGCTTTTTTGAGGCGTTTTTAATCTGATGAAAACCAAATGCCTTCAACTCTGTTAATTAGCATATCTTCTCTACGGTATCACTGGACAAGTAGCTGGGATAATAGTGGGAAGGGTATGGGATGGAAGGCAGTAAAACTCTACAATTTAAAAGGAACTCTCTGGCTTCCCCCCACTTCTTGCCTGCTTCTTCCCTCCTGAAACAAAGGAATGTAGTTTATGCATCACCTTGTTTCTCTGTGATCCCTACAGATGTTCAAGCACTTGCCTAAGACAGCCAAGCTAATGTACAGTCCCTGAAGTGCAGCCCCTACAAGGGAAGCATGGAGATGGCTTAATACCAGTGCACTGCATCATGTGACAGCCACTGGCTTTTTACAGCTTGTTTTCTGGTCAGTGTTTTTTCCATGAAAAATCTGTTACCTCAAGCAGGTAGGTAGGGACCCATCCAGACTCCTTACACGTGAGATTCCAACAAGGGTCCCACCACTAGGGGAGAAGTTAGGACCTATCCAAATCCATTGTAGTGACAGGGCTTATGCATGGGCACCTTCGCTAGGAGAGAGACTGAGACAAAGCAGTATCCTCCATATAGGAAGGGTGCAAGTATAGATTCCACTAGAGCCTATTTTACAGATGGAGTTTCCAGTGGGAATTAATTCACTAGAGCAGGAGCGGAGGCTGGGAGCTTCCTGCAGAACGTTTTACAATAAGCTCTCTGTGAAGATCTCTTTGAAGTGTAAAAAGCTGGGTTAGAGCCAGAGCCTAGGCTGGGAGCACTGGAGGAACACATAGCTTAGCATGTTTGTCAAAGTAATGAGTGTCGCGTATCCTTGCCCTGCATTCTTTGCACGGATATCTCCGTATTATGCAGGGAATGGGTAAGTTGGAGAGGAGGCCTCCTTTGATGACACGCTGGCTGTAGAAAGCTATATGTAGAGGTTCTTCATTAACCTGTAGCAACTGTGCAGTGGGAAGAGGAAACGTTTCATTCGTGCCTGTGGAATTACCAGCAGACTGTCCCTTCATTGTTGAAGCTGTTGGTCCAGTTCACTGTGTGCCATGCTGGAGACTCACCCCAGACTCCATCTGCTCAGAAAAGAGACAGATCTGGTCAGGCAGGAGGCAGGCTCAATGCTGCTGTCTTCATGGGGCAGAGAAGCTCTAGAAGTGAGGTGCTTGCTGCAGGTCATGTGCCAATAGCTCATCCTTAATTGCTTTTGTTTAACAAAGAAGAAAAGGACCTAGCACAGGGGTACTCAAACTGGGGGTCGTGACCCCTCAGGGGGTCACAAGATGGTTACATGGGGGTCACAAGCTGTCAGCTCTGTGGGACTGACAGCCCCGAGCTCCCGTTAAATTAAATTACACATCCCCATTTTTAATTTATAAGGGGGGATCACACTCAGGGGCTTGCTGTGTGAATGGGGTCACCAATACAAAAAGTTTGAAACCCACTGACCTAACACACTGAGTTCCCTGTTCTCTATGGGGAGAAAGGGATGTTTTCGATCTCCCCTGTTTTCTGCTAGATGTAGGAGGCCGCAGAAGGGTACCCTATGACTCGCGCTCTGCCTTTGGAACCTGTGGTTCTCACACCTTGTTTTAATTTAGCTGGATTTGTTTTCACTTTCATCAAAAGTTAGAATAGGGCCAGTTGTTGCAGAAGGTGAAGTGTCAGGCAGGGCTCCTGTATGCTGGAAGTGGAGTTAGTACCACCCGGATGGGCATGGTATAAGAACCTACCAGAGAAGAACTGGAGTTCCACCATCCTCATGTTTCGCCCCCCTTATTCAGGGGACACTTGTTCTCACACTTGAATGGTTTGCAGTCAGCACTTTTGCTAAGAATATCCTTTCTTGCATCACAGTAAACCGGCTTTTTCCTCTGTATAGTGTCTCTGATCCCAAAGAATTACAAATGCTTTTCCTGAAGGAGAACTCTATAGAGCTCAAAAGCTTCTGTCTTTTACCAAGAGAAGTTGGTCCAATAAAAGCTATTACTTCACCCATCTTGTTTCTTACAAATGAATAGTCACTTCACACTCCACTTGAAAAGCAGCCATTTCACATTGCAATCCACAATGGTTTAGCTTAAGGACAAACAGTTAGGAAGAATTATCCAGTTAAACTGCAAAGGACTTCTATGGATGCAGAAAGTAATTTCCCAAGTTGGAACTGGGCCAGAAGACCAGAGTTAACTGCTTTTGCAAAAAGTGTCAATGGAACTGTAATGCCTACCTACACCACAGCACCGCCTGGCAGCAGCTTGGCTCATTAGTAGAGCCCCGCACGGATACATCTGATCAGCGATCTGCAAAAATTGGACATGGATATCCACATCTGCTCTGAGTGGTAGCCGCATTAGTCTGTATCAGCAAAAACAACGAGGAGTCCTTGTGGCACCTTAGAGACTAACAAATCTATTTGGGCATAAGCTTTTGTGGGCTAGAACCCACTTCATCAGATGCATGGAGTGGAAAATACAGAAGCAGGTATAAATAAATGAAAAGATGGGAGTTGCCTTACTACATGTGAGGTCAATCTAACAAGACAACTCAATTGACGGCAGGATACCAAGGGAGGAAAAATAACTTTTGTAGTGGTAATGAGAGTGGCCCATTTTGAACAGTTGACCAGAAGGTGTGAGTAACAGTAGGGGGAAATTAGGTTTAGGTTTTATAATGACCCAACCACTCCCAGTCTTTATTCAGGCCTAATGTAATGGTGTCCAGTTTGCAAATTAATTCCAGTTCTGCAGTTTCACGTTGAAGTCTGTTTTTTAAGTTTTTTGTTGAAGAATTGCCACTTTTAGGTCTGTTGAGTGACCAGAGAGGCTGAAGTGTTCTCCTACTGGTTTTTGAATGTTATGATTCCTGATGTCAGATTTGTGTCCATTTATTCTTTTGCATAGAGACTGTCCGGTTTGGCCAATGTACATGGCAGAGGGGCATTGCTGGCACATGATGGCATATATCACATTGGTAGATGTGCAGGTGAACGAGCCCCGGATGGTGTGGCTGATGTGGTTAGGTCCTTTGATGGTGTCCCTTGAATAGATATGTGGACAGAGTTGGCACTGGGGTTTGTTGCAGGGTTCGGTTCCTAGGTTGGTATCTTTGTTGTGTGGTGTGTAGTTGCTGGTGAGTATTTGCTTTAGGTTGGGGGGCTGCCTGTAAGCGAGGACATCTGCTCTGCGGATATCCACAGATTTTCGGGGCTCTACTCGTTAGGTTAGTGCTGGCTCAGAGGGAAGATTCCTGCCAGCTGAATCACTGGCACCACTTCTTGTTGCACCCAGGTATTTTTTTGAGGTCTCTCAGTCAAATACTGATTTCTAGACAAATACTTGCTGGTTTTAAGATCAGTGTTTTTATCCCAGAGTGCAGACCAGAGAAGAGAGAATTTGTCCACTTACAGAAATGTTGTGCAGGTTTCCTTATCCCAAACTAAGCTTCTGAACTGAAATGGGTTTCAGGACTGGAGTAAGCTTCAAAATCTAGAACAAGCGTCTGAGCTACACTAAACTCTGAGCTGGACCAGCCTGCTCATGAGCTATAGCAAGCTCCCATGTTAGAATGGGCTCCTCACCAAGGGCCTGCTCCTGCCTGCTCTGAGCTCCCAGTAGTCCAAGCCCCCAGATGAAGAGTTTTGCTGATGGGCTCTGTGGCCCACCTGAGAAGTTTGGGTATTATGCCATCGGGTCTTGCAGCACTCCTGCTATGCAGTGTCTTTATCAGGGACCAAATCTCTTCCAACATGCGTAAATCTGTACAGGTTTCAGGGTCTGGAATTGCATCTACTACTAATGCTTCCAGGTCTGGGCATGGAGTTGCTTCAGGATGCTTAAGTGCAGTCTCATAATATTTTCCCTCTTTTCAGACCTTTTTCTTGGGATGAGGATGTTTTACCATTAGCCATATTTATCAGACATAAACCCCATGCGAAGTAAAGTTTTGGATCAAAGTGATTGAATAGCTTTGAATGCAGGCCGTTATTTATTAGATCTTATTCCCTCTTCTGCCCAGTTCTCAAAATAAGCTTCACAATCCACTTTTGCTCTTGCCCCCAAAATACCTTGTAAATGTTTGTTTAGCATCATCATGGCACTATATGGCCTCAGACATCTTTTGCAGAATTTGAAAAGTCTCATCAGATAGGCAAGGGCATCGTTGCAGCGTTTCAGGTTTGGAATGGTGTCTATAGCTTCTCGGATGACTCTGATTCTGGCTGTCCCAGCTGATTCTTTGTCATCTGGGAGAGCACTAAGTGCATTGGATAGAGTACTCTGTCACCGTCCATAACCGAAGCGCCCCAGACCCTGCCAGAACAATGGATGCAAAACCTGCAGACATATCTCCACTGCTACAACAATCAACGCCCTCCAGGACACACCTTTCAAGATCCATGGTCCTACACCTGCCTAGCACAACAAGTGGTGTACCTCATCCAGTGCACTAAATGCCCCAGTAACTATGTGGGTGAAACCAGACAATCCCTACGCTCTCAAATGAACTCACACAGAAAAATGATAAAAGACAAAAGCACCCTGTCACCGGTGGGTGGACACTTCACAAGGTGACCTCTCTGTATCTGACCTACCAATCCTCATCCTCAAACAGAGACACTGGATTTATGGCTTGTATGACTAGGTTACAATCTGTAACCCACTAACCCCCCCCCTTTTGTCTTACGACTACAGGGGTGTTAACTGGCCCCTTCACCTTGAATGGCCCCTCAGAATATATGATAACTACTTACACTAAACTATCTGTTCAACCTTGTATTTAGCCATTACACTCTGAGAACCATTCCCAGATCTGAAGAAGAGCGCCGTGAGTCTAGAAAGCCTGTCTCTCCCACCAACAGAAGTTGGTCCAATAACAAGTTTCAGAGTATTCTCTCGCCCACCTGGTCTCTTGAGTATCCTGGGACTGACAGGGCTATAATTACTGCATAACAGTACACAATGGTCAGCCAGGAAGATAAGTGACTCCCATCTCCTGTCTTGTAGAACTTGTCTTAAGGCATGTCACTTCTGGGTGACCTGCCTTTAACTGCAAGGACTTAAGAGCACGTGGGCATGCACACACATACTCCTCCTTACATATTATCCCCATGTATGTTTCACAAAGATGATGATGACCAGGCTTTCAGTGCAAACCTTACATGATGCTCCTTGGTAAACTAGAATGTAAATACCAGAGCCGGGGGGCCTGCAATCCTTATGCACCACTGCGTCCTCTGCCAGCTGGCATCAAGAGGTCCTTGGGTCCCACATTCTCCTCCACCTGACTCAGAATGGTGTGTCTGTAGCCTCTCCCCCAAGTCTAAATAAAACGCCACCAACACATTTTCCCCCAAGTAAAACATCCCTGCATCTCTATGCATTCAAGGAAGAAAGGATAAACCAACCCTGCAATGAATACACTGCAGTTGGATTCTACTTTGCTTTCTCCTCTTGGGACTCATTAAGGAATTTTAATACAGGTAACATATATTATCCATTTAACTCTTTCAAAAACCTAATCCTGGGGCCTTCACACTCCCTGTGCCAGCCTGCTCCACCACATTACCCGGGCAGTAAAATAGATTTTTGCATTTAATGTTGTAATACAAAAATACCTTAATATAGGACCAGCCACCATGTTCTGTATGTTTGCCCCTTAGGAGGGGTTGGGACAGAATGAATTTAGAGTGTAAAACCACTTGTAAAATACTTCATTTATTCAAGTCAGACCTTTTTTTAGACACATCTTGTCCCTGCTTTTACAATATTGTGGTATGTCCTGACCCATATTCAGCCAATGTCTTAGGGAGGCAAGTTTGGTTTGCACAGTGATGAAACTGAAAAAGCACTGAAGATAAGAGACCAAATAGACTCCAAAGGCACCGGGAGTGAGCAATCCAGAGTCGAAGGGTTGGGAATATTGGAGTAGAGCAGCCTCCCAACCCTTCTGTCTACTTGTTAAAGTAAAATTCAAACTCCAAATTGTCAAGGAAGATTTAGAATTCAGTCCAAAATGTTTCTCTCCATTTTTTGCCCAGTCTTTGACCCTAATCGTAGGAAAGGTGGAAGAAGTTCTCATTGCCTCCGTCACCATCGCTTCACAGACAAGTGTGAACAGTCCTGTGGGCTTGGCTTCTCTTTGTCACTGAAGTGGGGGCGTGGGGGGGAGAGAGAGAGCAGCAGGGCTTAAGGGATTCTTTCCTAGCTGCCCAGGCTTTGGTTGTTATCTCCACAACTAGGGATTGTAAATTGTGACCAGAGTACAACCCGAGCCCTGTACGGCACTGCACAATGCCCGTGCTCATCTGAATTCACACTTCATTATTTCTCAGTGTAAGCTGAGAATGTATCTGAGTGTTTTGATGAAATTCTACAAAGTAGTGCCTGCTCATCCTACCGTGCCATATCTGTCCCATATCTGTCGGCTGCAGACCAAGGATGGAAGCAAGGCAGTTCAGGGGGGCAATTTCTTGACAGTTTGATATACTGCTGATTCTCTTGAGTCCGAATAAAACAGCGTGGAATTACACTCTGAAGATTCTGATTACTGATTGGAATCCGTCAACCATGGTGGTTGTTTGGAACATCTGCTAATGACAGCTCTGGGTTCCGGAACCGCATGAGAAGAGCCTTGAGCTCTGTGTCTGATCAGTCAGAGGGGAATGAAGCAGATTCGTAGATTCTAGGACTGGAAGGGACCTCGAGAGTTCGAGTCCAGTCCCCTGCCCTCATGTACTCACTTGCATATATTTACTCTCTCTGATTACAGCTGCAGATTTGGCATTGTGAGAAGTTCTAATTGGGAGAGTTAAAATGAAGTTTACTAGAGCTTGGTGTCAGGAGGTCTGTGATCCCAAGGCTCTCTGGAGGCATACCTTGTTTAAAGGGCTAAGAAGGCAGTCGTGCCATTGCTTAAGTCTGGGCCTGAGAGATTCCCTGTAGTGGGTGGGTCTACGAGATGGGAGTACTACATCTGTAAGGGTATGTCTACACTACAGGATTAATCCGAATTTAGATAATTCGAATTTGGGAAACAGGTTGTATAAATTCGATTGAGCGCGGCCACACTAAGCACATTAATTCGGTTTTTAACCACATTAATTCGGTGGTGTGCGGCCACACTACCCCATTACTTTAACCACAGTAATTCGGTGGTGTGCGGCCACACTAACCCTAATTCGAATTAACAAAATTGATTTAGGCACTACTCTGCTCGTCGAGGTGGAGTACAGAAATCGATTTTAAGTGCCCTTTAATTCGAATTAATTGGCTCTGTAGTGTGGACGGGTGAAGGGTTAATTCGGATTAACGCAGCTAAATCCGAATTAAAGTCGTAGTGTAGACCAGGCCTAAGAGATCAGAATAGGCAAATCCAGACACCCTGTGGCATGTTTGCGCTGCAAGCCATCTGCTAGGCAGCTTGTCCTTCCAGAAGAAGCTCATCCATTCATAGAATTACTTATTGCCAGCTGCCTAATGAGTCCATAGTCCCAAATGGCTAGGCCGAGGCCCTACTCTCACATTCCTACTGTGCAGAGTATGCCAGGACAGAGGCTTGAGAGATGCTGTTTGGAATGTTAAACTGCTTCTGCATTTCCAGGTGAAATGGGTCCCGTGTCCTTGCCAGAATTTGAGGCTGCAGCAGCTGCAGCCGTGTTGCAGGCAGTGTGGCTACAGGATCTTTTGGTGCCTCCTCCCCTGCTTATATTTATTCAATAATATCGCAAGCCCTGAAGTCTCTCTCGAAGCTGAGCCCTTTGTGCTGTGCTGTTCCTAGGAGCAAATAATAAGTTCGTCCCAGGAAGTCACAATCGCACTTTTGTGACCGATGAAAATGGGTTTGTCCCCGGTGCAATAGTTAAACTGTTCAACTTTTGTTCAGGGTGACCATTGAACAGGTGTTTTCAGCAATGGGTCAGTTTCCTTGTGTGTGTGTGTGGGGGGGGGGGGGGGGGGCTTGGTGTGCTCCCTACCCAGAGAGGGATCAGTGTGATGTGGGATTGGCTCTTGATTTGTCATAGTCTGTTAGAAATAACACTTTGCAAGTCAGCTTCATCCCATGATGTCGCCTAAGACAAGTATGCTTTCTTTGGACAGTGCTATGCAACTAATTACAGCTATAGTCTGAAAAGTGCCTGTGGAAATGGTATTTGTGGTTCTCTTTGATCTGATCCTATGTAAAAAGTGCTTAGTTTACAACTAAAGATGTTTTTTCTGACTGCCAGCCCTGCAAATTCAGCCTGCCCTTAAAGAATCATGTGGGTTCTTTCCCTCTTGTACATCATTACTTGCAATAAAAGTTTCACAAATCTAATTGTGCCAGGAGTTGCACTTGTGCAAACCAAACGTCTTTAAATTGTGCTTTAGTTACACCAGTGCAGCCATCAGTGGTTCACACAGGTGTGTCTGCTTGGAACTTAGTAAACAAGTCTGTTGCTGATGCACAAGGAGGAATAGACTCCAGCTCATTCAGTCTGAGCACTCTTGGATCTTTAGAGCTAATAGGAGTAAGAAGCATTAACTAAAACAACGAGGAGTCCTTGTGGCACCTTAGAGACTAACAAATTTATTTGGGCATAAGCTTTCGTGGGCTAGAACCCACTTCATCAGATGCGTGAAGTGAAAAATACAGGAGCAGGTATAAATACATGAAAGGATGGGGTTTGCTTTACCAAGTGTGAGGTCAGACTAACAAGATAAATCAATTAACAGCAGGATACCAAGGGAGGAAAAATAACTTTTGAAGTTATTAGCACTGTAGTGCTAATAAGCGATGGTCACATAAACACCACCCTATACCGGACACCTACTGACCACTGTACTTGCCTACACGCCTCCAGCTTTCATCCAGACCACATCACACGATCCATTGTCTACAGCCAAGCTCTAAGATACAACCACATTTGCTCCGATCCCTCAGACAGAGACAAACACCTACAGAATCTCTATCAAACGTTCTTAAAACTGCAATACTGACCTGATGAAGTGAAGAAACAGATTGACAAAGCCAGAAGGGTACTGAGAAGTCACGTATTACAAGACAGACCCAACAAAGAAAGTAACAGAACGCCACTAGCCATCTCCTACAGCCCCCAACTAAAACCTCTCCAGTGCATCATCAAGAATCTACAGCCTATCCTGAAGGACGATCCCTCACTCTCTCAGATCTTGGGAGATAGGCCAGTCCTCGCCTACAGACAGCCCCCCAACCTGAAGCAAATACTCACCAGCAACAACACACCACACAACAAAAACACCAACCCAGGAACCAAACCCTGCTACAAACCCCAGTGCCAACTCTCCACATATCTATTCAAGGGACACCATCAAGGACCTAACCACGTCAGCCACACCATCCGGGGCTCGTTCACCTGCACATCTACCAATGTGATATATGCCATCATGTGCCAGCAATGCCCCTCTGCCATGTACATTGGCCAAACCGGACAGTCTCTATGTAAAAGAATAAATGGACACAAATCTGACATCAGGAATCATAACATTCAAAAACCAGTAGGAGAACACTTCAATCTTTCTGGTCACTCAACAACAGACCTAAAAGTGGCAATTCTTCAACAAAAAAGCTTAAACAGACTCCAACGTGAAGCTGCAGAACTGGAATTAATTTGCAAAGTGGATACCATCAGATTAGGCCTGAATAAAGACTGGGAGTGGTTGGGTCATTACAAAACCTAAACTTAATTTCCCCAATACTAATTTCTCCCTACTGTTACTCCCACCTTCTTGTCGACTGTCTGTAATGGGCCACTCTCTTACCAGTTCAAAAGTTATTTTTCCTCCCTTGGTATCCTGCTGTTAATCGATTTATCTCGTTATATTGACCTCACACTGGGTAAAGCAACCCCCATCCTTTCATGTATTTATACCTGCTCCTGTATTTTTCAGTCCATGCATCTGATGAAGTGAGTTCTAGCCCATGAAAGCTTATGCCCAAATAAATTGGTTAGTCTCTAAGGTGACAAAAGGACTCCTCGTTGTTTTTGCTGATACAGACTAACACGGCTACAACTCTGAAGCATTAACTAGTTCCGTTAAGTCGGCTGGCCTGACTTCCATAATACCTTGGATTGCTCCCCTTCTGACAGCCACCAAAAATGCCTTGATTTGTTCCTGTCCTCTTCCCCTGTGCTGCTTTTAAAGCAATGAAACAGGGAGGGGCTATCGTGGAGAGACCTCTTCCAGACCTCTGAATGGGTCAGCCAAGCGGAGTTGGGCTTAGGACCCGGCTTTCCCACTCTCACACATTAGTCAGACGTTTGCTGCTTTGCAGCCAGCTGTGGTTTAATCAGTGTTCTGTGTAATGGTTTGGCTAGAAACATAGGTGCTGTCTCATTTTACGGTGTTTCTCTCTGAATCTGTTTGATCAGTTCTTGTGTCTCTCTGCTCCCCACCCTGTCACGTGGTCCTTTTCATGGGCTCCAAGTCTGCCAGCACAGGGCAGTAGGAAGGAGAGTTGATGCAGTGGAGATCATGTTGCTCTGATGTACTTTCAGGGACGGCAGGCCCAGCACGACCTCTTCTCCCATCAGCTCTCTTGCAGTGAGGTTCACAAGTAGGGAGTTCACAAGCCCTGGTGTTTCATTTTACTCTGTTTGGATACTTTTGAAAGGAGTTAATATTCTCTGGCATGCTACCATTCGCTTCTGCTGTCCAATGGCATGTATCTTTCACTCAGGCACTTTCCGTCTCCTGTGCATACGTTGGAAAACCGTGTCTCACTCACTCCTCCCCCTTTTTTTCCTCATGCTCCGAGAATGGTAGGTTTTAAAAAAAACACCTGGGGAAGTTTCAGGCAGCAGTAACAAAGCCTGTCTCCACAGAGGGGAGGCTAATTACACAGCTAATTAATCCAACAGATGTCACTTTAAATGCCTGATTCTTTGAGAGTCTGTTGCGCACACATGCTGGTTAAACAGACTTCATGGGCCCTGTTCACAATGCCTGCTCAGGCTGTTGGTGACTGTCACTTTAAAGCGTGGGGTGTCCTGTGCCTTGTTTGCATCCAGAAACTGGTCCTGGAGAGTTGAGTCTAGACTTCATTCAAAATAGATGGCAGTCAGAGATAACGTTCCTGTGATAGTTCCGGTTAATCGACAGCCCCAGCACCCCTCCTCCCAGCACGCCCCCTCCTGTTTGAAAGTTATTGGAGTTAGGCAGATGCCGAGTGGGAGAGGAGCCCTGCATAGGACACCAGTGTAACAGAGGCAACTGGCTGGCTCAGGCAAACGGGAGTCTGGACATCTGAGCCTCTCAGCTTTGTGGTCACCTGTTCAAATTCAACCCAGTTCTGTAGCACCCGAAGCTGTTAGCCTCTTTTAAGTGTGATTGGTCTGTCTGGATAACCAGCAGCACACCTGGCATCCAATTGGCCCCCTTGTTTTTGGTCTCAGGAGAGATGCCAGTCAATGGACAGGAAGTCTCAACTTCCATTTCACACCTAGGGCTTATCCTTATAGAGGAGGGCTATGGTTTATTGTCAGGGCAATGTCAGTCCAGCTCTTTCACCAACACTACATTCATTTAAAAACGAATTAATATAACTTATTTCAGTACCTGTCAGCTGTAAAATCCCTCCCCCTCAACCCCCCAAACCCCATTTGGCTGCCTTTTGTGTTCCCATGTAGGAGGATCAGCTACCCGGGTGTGTCTCCAGGCTTATGTAGACAAGGAAATTTACTGGTACTGCTATAGTTACACTGGTACAGCTCCCATGTGTATGCTTCTATTCCGGGAGAAGTGTGTCCACACAGGGAAATTTTACCAGCATAATTTCCTGTGAAGACAAGCCCTCAGTAAGTGGTCCCTGAGCCACAGCTCCTCTTTCCTCTTCGGAAAACTCCATTAACTCAAGTCTCCAACTACAAACAGCTCCAAACCATGCAAGACTAGTGGATGGCCTTTATATTCAGAAACGGCTCTAAGAACATAATTTCATTAGCTGAATAC
>NW_020697213.1:1680920-1718006 GCF_002925995.2 Terrapene triunguis
TTTTCTATCCAAATGGAGACATTCCATTAGAAGACGATAGAAGACCAAAGCAAGGGCAACCCAAACTGAGTTGTGCGAAAGGTTATGTAGGACCAGCGGTTTTTTATAGCAATATCCACACCTGGTGATCCTACATAGCACCTCACAACAAAGACAACTCTACTTAGTGTATTTTCCCCTCTGTGTGTGTGTGTGTGTGTGTATTATGGTATTTTCTGTAGTTGATATTATTTTTGAGGCTGACAGAGAATGTTTAGGCAACAGTAACAGCAATGACTTTTTGGGTGGATTCCCTCCTGGTTTGGGATTTTATTCCCCTTTAAATCAGCAGAGATGGAGACCAATTCTGAGGCTACGTCTACACTACGGGGCGGGGGGGGAATCAATTTCAGATATGCAAATTCAGCTACGGGAATAGCGTAGCTGATTTCGATGTATCTGATCTGACTTACCTCACTGTGAGGACGGCAGCAAATCGACCGCCGCAGCTCCCCCGTCGACGGCGCTTACTCCTACCTGGGCTGGTGGAGTACGTGTGTCGATTCGGGGATCGTTGAGACGTGATAAATCGATCCCCGAGAGATCGATTTTTCTACTGCCGATCCGGGTGGGTAGTGAAGACCAGCCCTGAGTCTTTTCCTCGCTCAGAAGTTACATTCCAGTGACAATGGATATGTGTATGGAGTTGGTTTCAGTGTTGGATTGAAGTTATGGGCCTATTGCAGGAGTGGGTGGGTGCGGTTCTGGGGTCTGCAGTGTGCAGTAGGTCAGACCAGCTGATCGTGATGGTCCCTTCTGGTATGAGGCAGCCACATGTTGCTTTTAAAGCACAGGTGCTAGGTGGGAAGAAAGCTAGAGAGATCCAACAGATTATGGATTGGTTCTAATGTGTATGGCAGTCTCAAGGAGGCAGACAGTTGGATAATAACTACATGGAATAAGGGGAAGAGATAAATGTAGTCAAAGGCAGAGGGAGGTTTTCTTGGGAGCTTAGATCCTTGAGTAAATCACTGTTACTGCAACTGATTCAGCATAATTGATGTGTCCCCATTTCCCACAGCTGATGAGGATTATATCAGCATGGTTTAACAGTCTCATTTGCTACTCCCAGTGCACACTTGTTTTAATGTGTTTCAGTTAATGAGGTAGAAGAGAGAATGAGGTGTTACTGTTTATACACAGATAGTCTGTGCAGAGAGGGCTCTGTTGGAGCCTACACAATCCCTCTCAAAGGGCCAGCTTCTCAAAGATGTTAGCCAGCACTTCAAAAGCAGGTGCAACTGCTAGCCTCGCCAGTCCTGCGTGCTGGTGCATATTCCTCCTTTACATATTTAGCTTCCCTTCGGCGTGGTTCCGAGTTGGAAGAGGGCAGCTCTCTGACCAGCTGGCAGCATTCTGGAACTCGAGCAGGGAAATCTGAAGCTTTGCACGGCTCAAGTGCTAAAGCAAAGATTCAGTGCTGCCTCCCAATCAGGATCAGGACCACGTGGTGTCGGGCTCTGTGTCCATGTAGAAATAAATGTCCCTGTCCCAAATTGCTTACCATCGAAAGTCTTGTCATATTATTAGGAGAGAGGCTGTGTCCTTGTCGGGGATAGCATATAGTAACTAACATGAGGTAAAATACTAGAGAAGACAAAGCAATTGGTAGTTTTCACACAAGGTAATGCTGCGCTCCCTGCTAATGGGTGAACAGTACAAATTGCCTTGTGTTCACTAGACTTTTACCTCGTGTTAGTTACCAGGTGTTAGCCAGGTAAGAACGTGCCCTTTCTACTAGTGCGGATGCACCTTCAGTTAACATTGCCTTCTCTGAGCACCTGAGAGGCTTAGTCCAGCACTGGGTAGAAGAGGATCAAGACTAGGAGCTGGTCTGTTGCTATTTGATATGGGCTCTGCCATTGACCATGAACCTGAGACGCCTAGTCAAGAGACTGTTGTAGGGGGTTGGGAAAGGTCAGTGATGCGGTGTGAATGGGCTTATGTAACGGGGGTCTCTGCACTTATGAAAAAATAAGTTCTGGTGGTGAAATGTATATCTACTGTATTGTGGATTGTAATAGGGTGGGTGGAAAGAGCACATCATCTCCCCTACTCCCAGTTTCAGTTGCAGGGAAAAGTGTCTATAAATAGTTAAACTTGTTATCTAACTTGTGGCATGGAGCCAGGCCCTGGCATCAGCTGGCTGACAACACAACTCAAAAAGCCCTGTGCATTGCTATGTTCCTGAAGGCAAAGTTGCTGTTGGTTTAAGCAGGAATTAAACAATTACCGTGTCTTAGTTCTCCCCACCTTCAGTGGATTGACTCTATAAATTGTCAGCCTGTTGACATTTTAATGCGAATTATGTCATATGGTATCCCCTTTGATTTCAACATGCCTCAGTTTGTAAATACATGAGCCTCTCAAAGGCTTGTGGTTAGCATACACACAGGAGGCCTCAGGGTTTTTGGTGGGGAGTGAGCAGCATGCCTGTCTCTTTCAGCAGTGAGTGCGCCTGGCATGGAAAGACTCTTACAGCATGATCTCAAGAAACAGGCAAAGAGGGGCCTTTTTCAAGCACCAGCCTCTGGCAGGGCTGCGGTAGCATTGCTCTCAGCTCTTCTCTTTCACAGAGGGGATGGTGCTCCAGAGGAGATTCCAGGGCTTCCATGGTGCTGCTCACATGGAATGCTGATTTAGTGCTGTAGTGTGCAATGGTTGCTCTTTTATCTCCACACACCCCCACGCTGGGGATTGCACAGACTCTGAACTGTTAAAAAGCAAATAAATCTGGTGTTGGGCTGTTCCCGGTAGCTCCTTCACCCATGTAGGACAAATATCCAAAACAGATGTGTCCACATGCACTTGAAGTGAGGGAGCAGTAAACAGCTAAAGCCATTTACCCATCTCTGGTTTTATGGAGCACTCCTCCCTCTGCCCCACCCCAGTGTGTGTTCTACACACAGTAATGTTGGGCAGTGACTGTTAGTTGTAGCTGACCCTTAATATTAAAAGGGGTAACTTACACCCCCCCGTCTCTCTCTTGTGTTTCAAAATCCCCTTTCCGCTCTTGCCTGCAAAGTATTTGTCTAGAGGACCTGTTGCTTTGGGGAATTGGGCACAGAATATGTACATAACCTATACAGCAATACTGTCCCATGTATAAATTCCCAGTCAAAAATTGTTACATTGGAATTAAAGTTGAGTACATATCAGAAATTTACGGTAAAAAAATTCATATTGATGATGGAATCGCTCTGAAAATAAGCACGTTAAAGCCAGGAAACTAAAGTTAAGGTTAAATGTAAGAGAGTAAGTTAATGTATGGTGAAGGCACCCAACCCCCTTTGTATTACTATTATTTTTATTGCCCTCATGCCAAGTGCCCCAGTCATGGACAAGATGATAAAAAGATGGTCACTCCCCAAAGAGTTTATAATGTAGGTAAATCTTAAACCGGTCAGTCAGAAGGGACCGTTATTACCATCTCATCTGACCTGCTGGTTCTCACAGGCTGTGTAATCTCTCACACTGTTTTCTGCTTCAAGCCCATCACTTCTGTTTTGAGCTATAGAATATCATTTTCGAAAGGCATAGTCTTGATTTTAAAGACTTCAAATGATGGAGAATCCACCACATACCTTTGTAAATTGTTGGAATGATTACCTCCATTGTTAAAATAAAAAATACAAAAACCTTACACCTTATTTCTGGTCTGAAACCATTGGCTATTATATCTTTTTCTGATAAATGTCAAAGTTCTCTACTGTTAAAAAACTTCTCCCTGTAGAGGTGTTTGTTGACTAGGAACAAGTCACCTCTTAATTTCTCTTGGATAAAGTAAATAAAGTGAGTTCTTTGAGTGCTTGCTCCTGTCGATTCCATTCTAAGCGTGCGTGCGCCCACGTGCACAGTTGTCGGAGACTTTTGCCTTAGCCGCATCCTAGGGTTGGCTGTGGCGCCCTCTTGAGTGCCACGCTCATGCGTTGGTAACAGTTTTTTTTTCTTATGGCTCTCATTAGAGAGGGCTAGCTTAATTTTGCCCTATATTGATGGCAAATGATAACTGTATAGCTGTGACTGAAATATATTAGTATTTGTTAATCACACATTAAAAAAAAATCAGTCTCATTTAAAGACATGTTAGATTTTTTTTTTCATATTTTTCCTCATGGTGTCACAGGGCAGAACTAAGGTTGTCTAATGACTTCACTGGGGCATTTCCATATCTTACACATTTGAATTTCTTTTAAGTTTAAACTTAACTCTGAGTTTCCTGGGTTTTATAATGCCTGTTTTGGGGATAAATACAACATCCCTATAATGTTTTTATGCTAAATTATTGATATATACTTTCAATCTTCACTCCATGTTACCGCAGCTTTTTCTGGGAATTTCCTTGTTTTTTTAAAATATTAAAATGTTCTTACATAAACAGGAAGCAAGAAATCCAAAGAGTGCTATTTGTGCCATTTCTAATGATTTGAAGATCTGTAGTATCAATAGAGATGGGCAAAGAGCTGATTTTTTCAGTTTGCTAGCAGATCAAAAAAATCAGTTTGGGGCAAACCTAAAAGTTCTGGAAAAATTTCATCCATTTGAAAAAGACACATTTTGTTTCGTGATTGAACAAAATGTTTCATTTAATTGTTGGGCATTATAAATAGAAAAACAAAGGAAAGTGAGGATTGGAGTCCCAAACAGCTGGTCAAAGGCAAGGGGTTGATGGTGGTGCCACTTGCCTCCTTTATAAGTGTTAGGGGATTCACCTAATCACCAGGGTACTGTGGGGTGGGTCTCGCACAATCTGTCCTGCGGAAACTGTTCTGCTTTGTATAAATACTTGAATTGTTATGGGGCTGGGCAAGAGAGTGAGACTGATTCTACAGCCTGGTGTTTAGGTCGCTCCTGCAATGGACCACACCCAAGTTCAAATTCCTGTTCCACATCAAGCAAAGGGAGGAATTGAACCTGGGTCTCCCAAAATCCCAATGAGTGCCTTAGCCACTGGGCTAAAAGTTATAAAGGAGACCACCACCTCCACTGTCACCCTCCCCCCCTGTTTTGTGAATGACACTTAAGTCCCCATCTGAATCCAGCTGGAACTTTTTTTTCTTTTTGCATGAAACTATTCAATGAATTCATGTTGAATTCACAACTAGTTTCAATATCAAGGGTAGGAAACAGCTTCCATGCAAGGAGAGCCTAAAAGGATTAGGGCTATTCAGTTTAGAAAAGAGATGACTAAGGGGGGATATGATAGATGGCTATAAAATCCTGACTGGTGTGGAAAAGGTGATAAAGAAGTGTTATTTACCCTTTCACACAATCCAAAAACCAGAGATCACCTGGTGAAATGAAGAGGTAACAGGTTTAATACTTACAAGAAGGGAAGTACTTTTTCACACTACTAACCTGTGGAACTCATTGCCCTGGGATGTTGTGATGGCCATAAATGTAACTGGGTTAAAAACAAAAACCTGGATAAGTTCATGGAGGATAGATCCAGCAGTGGCTATTAGCCAAGATGGCCAGGGACGCAACCCCATGTTTAGGGCGACCTAAACCTCTGACTACAAGAAGCCATGAGTAGAAGACAAAAGTGGATCACTTGATAATTGCCCTGTTCTGTACACTCCCCCTGAAGCTCCGGTACCGAACACTGTTGGAGACAGGAGTTTGGGCAAGATGGGCCATGGTCTGTCCCAGTATGGCAGCTCTTATGTCAGTCAAAACTGTATTTTAGGTAACTAAACTATTTGTGCAAAAACGTCTCCCAGCTCTAAGCATCAGCCCTAACTCTTCTTTATTCTATTTTTAACTTTTAGGGCTAGACTATCTCGTATGCACTGGAGCAGCACAAAGCAGCTGGAACATAGGGGCCGGTTAAACTGGATTTACAGCTGCTTTGTATTGCCAGAGCAGTACAAGGCAGCTGGCAGATACAACGCAGTTTTCCCTTCCTGTCCACGTTCTCCTTCCTGTGCCCCCCTGCAGTGTCCCCTTTGCTCGTGCACGCCTTGTTGCCTTCATGCACATGCACACTCCCCGGTCTCCTCCTCCTTCCTTCCTTTCTGTTGAATAGATCTGGTGTAGCAAGAAGTTTTTGAACAGAAATATTTAGGATTAATGGTCATTTTTTTGCTGAACATTTATTCTTCAGCAGAGTCAGGTGCTTAACATCGTCAGAGGGAATGCCCCTCTTTCAAAGGGGCCTCTGTCACCCCTTGTTCTCAACGGCATGGAGGCCTCAAGCTGCCTTCTTAGCACCGATGGCCACTGTTTCACGTGGCTCCCGTTGGGAGTGAAGCAAAGTTTACCTCAGAAGCTGATCGCCCCCTGCGCTGGCAGGTGGCAGAGGAGCCTGTGACTTCTTGGCTGTGGCAGAGCTAAGGGGGATGGTAGCTATTTTTGAAAGAAGACAATTCTTTGAATTTCTCTGAAGAGAAAACTCTTCTTTAGCCACTGCTGTAAAAAGCACCATGAATCCTACGTTTCCTTTCCAAAGGTACCCATTGCATTGAACCTAGTCCAGTTTTATTTCTCTGCCAATTTTTGTGTAGATGGACTATACTTGCCGGCAAGTTAAAGAAGTATGGGCTGGATGAATGGACTATAAGGTGGATAGAAAGCTGGCTAGATCATCAGGCTCAACGGGTAGTGATCAACGGCTTCATGTCTAGTTGGCAGTCAGTATCAAGCGGAGTGCCCCAAGGGTCAGTCCTGGGGCCGGTTTTGTTCAATATCTTCATTAATCTGGAGGATTCATAGATTCTAGGACTGGAAGGGACCTCGAGAGGTCATCGAGTCCAGTCCCCTGCCCGCATGGCAGGTCCAAATACTGTCTAGACCATCCCTGATAGACATTTATCTAACCTACTCTTAAATATCTCCAGAGATGGAGATTCCACAACCTCCCTAGGCAATTTATTCCAGTGTTTAACCACCCTGACAGTTAGGAACTTTTTCCTAATGTCCAACCTAGACCTCCCTTGCTGCAGTTTAAGCCCATTGCTTCTTGTTCTATCCTTAGAGGCTAAGGTGAACAAGTTTTCTCCCTCCTCCTTATGACACCCTTTTAGATACCTGAAAACTGCTATCATGTCCCCTCTCAGTCTTCTCTTTTCCAAACTAAACAAACCCAATTCTTTCAGCCTTCCTTCGTAGGTCATGTTCTCAAGACCTTTAATCATTCTTGTTGCTCTTCTCTGGACCCTCTCCAATTTCTCCACATCTTTCTTGAAATGCGGTGCCCAGAACTGGACACAATACTCCAGCTGAGGCCTAACCAGAGCAGAGTAGAGCGGAAGAATGACTTCTCGTGTCTTGCCCACAACACACCTGTTAATACATCCCAGAATCATGTTTGCTTTTTTTGCAACAGCATCACACTGACTCATATTTAGCTTGTGGTCCACTATAACCCCTAGATCCCTTTCTGCCGTACTCCTTCCTAGACAGTCTCTTCCCATTCTGTATGTGTGAAACTGATTTTTTCTTCCTAAGTGGAGCACTTTGCATTTGTCTGTTAAACTTCATCCTGTTTAACTCAGGCCATTTCTCCAGATCATTTTGAATTATGACCCTGTCCTCCAAAGCAGTTGCAATCCCTCCCAGTTTGGTATCATCCGCAAACTTAATAAGCGTACTTTCTATGCCAATATCTAAGTCGTTAATGAAGATATTGAACAGAGCCGGTCCCAAAACAGACCCCTGCAGAACCCCACTTGTTATGCCTTTCCAGCGGGATTGGGAACCATTAATAACAACTCTGAGTACGGTTATCCAGCCAGTTATGCACCCATCTTATAGTAGCCCCATCTAAATTGTATTTGCCTAGTTTATCGATAAGAATATCATGCAAGACCGTATCAAATGCCTTACTAAAGTCTAGGTATACCACATCCACAGCTTCTCCCTTATCCACAAGACTCGTTATCCTATCAAAGAAAGCTATCAGATTGGTTTGACAGGATTTGTTCTTTACAAATCCATGCTGGCTATTCCCTATCACCTTACCACCTTCCAAGTGTTTGCAGATGATTTTCTTAATTACTTGCTCCATTATCTTCCCTGGCACAGAAGTTAAACTAACTGGTCTGTAGTTTCCTGGGTTGTTTTATTTCCCTTTTTATAGATGGGCACTATATTTGCCCTTTTCCAGTCTTCTGGAATCTCTCCCGTCTCCCATGATTTTCTAAAGATAATAGCTAGAGGCTCAGATACCTCCTCTATTAGCTCCTTGAGTATTCTAGTATGCATTTCATCAGGCCCTTGTGACTTGCAGGCATCTAACTTTTCTAAGTGATTTTTAACTTGATGGATGGCGTGGACTGCACTCTCAGCAAGTTTGCAGATGACACCAAACTGGGGGGAGAGGTAGATACGCTGGAGGATAGGGATAGGGTACAGAGGGACCTAGACAAATTAGAGGATTGGACCAAAAGAAACCTGATGAGATTCAACAAGGAGAAGTGCAGAGTTCTGCACTTAGGATGGAAGAATCCCATGCACTGCTACAGACTAGGGACCAAATGGCTAGGCAGCAGTTCTGCAGAAAAGGACCTAGGGGTTACAGTGAACGAGAAGCTGGATACGAGTCAACGGTATGCCCTTGTTGCCAAGAAGGCTAACGGCATTTTGGGCTGTATGAGTAGGGGCATTGCCAGCAGATCGATGGACGTGATCATTCCCCTCTATTCGGCATTGGTGAGGCCTCATCTGGAGTACTGTGTCCAGTTTTGGGCCCCACACTACAAGAAGGATGTGGAAAAATTGGAAAGAGTCCAGTGGAGGGCAACAAAAATGATTAGGAGGCTGGAGCACATGACTTATGAGGAGAGGCTGAGGAAACTGGGATTGTTTAGTCTGCAGAAGGGGGGGGGGGAGATTTGATAGCTGTTTTCAACTATCTGAAAGGGGGTTCTAAAGAGGATGGATCTAGACTGTTCTCAGTGGTAGCAGATGACAGAACAAGGAGTAATGGTCTCAAGTTGCAGTGGGGGCGGTTTAGGTTGGATATTAGGAAAAACTTTTTCACTAGGAGGATGGTGAAGCACTGGAATGGGTTACCTAGGGAGGTGGTGGAATCTCCTTCCTTAGAGGTTTTTAAGGTCAGGCTTGACGAAGCCCTGGCTGGGATGATTTAGTTGGGAATTGGTCCTGCTTTGAGCAGGGGGTTGGACTAGATGACCTCCTGAGGTCCCTTCCAACCCTGATATTCTATGATTCTGCCTGAGCTGACATTATGCAGGACATAAAAAGATCTGGCAATGCTAATTTTCTTAAAGAACCTCTTTTAAATTTATTGTAACTTAAATGAATTAACGGATTTACTCGTTAAATTCTCAAACTTCATTCAGTACTCAGAGTAGGTGTTGTAATTTTGGGCAGGATAACATCTCAAATAGTGAAGAAATGGATCCCCACTTTAAAACTCAACCGTGACTATGGAGCCATGACTGCCATTTCTGTAGTAACAATAATAATAATAGTCAAACTGTATAGTCTGAAAAAGAAAAGCCCCCACCATCCCTCTGTGCTCAGGAGCCTGAGCTGCTGGAATCTCCTGGATTAAACTCTTCCCACCTGAAAACATTCCACAGAGGAGGCGTTGCTGTTGTTTAAATGTAATGGATTCCATTGTAGGCCTTGTCCCTCTGGGTATGTCTGCACTGCAATTGAACATTGATAGCTAGCCCCGTCCGCTGACTCGGGTTCATCGGGCTCTGGGTATGGGGCTGTAAAATTGCAGTGAAGATGCTTGGGCTCTGGGACCCTCCCCCATTGCTGTGTGGACATACTCTGTGACCCCTTAATCAGTCCAAGGTGAGAGCAGCCAGCCTCTGCCAGAAGCCAGCCCTTTGTCATCTCCAAGTCCTTTGTCTCCAGGCAGAGCCATGCTGAGTTCACAACCCCACCTGCTCGAGCTTTCCATTGTTGAGTGAAGATTGTTCAGTCAACGGAGATTTCGTTGTATTTCTGGACCCTCTGTTGATCTGAGCCAGTTCCTTAATGGCCTTATTAATTGCATCCCAGACTGCAAGGTGACACCCATACCTCCTTTCCTTTGCTGTGCCAGGGACCCTTTTGCACCCACTGGGTAGTAAAACAAAGTACAGAGGGAAACTGAGGCACGCATTGTTTATAAAAATATTACAGACAATTCCAACTTTCACACCACTGACTACACTCACTCAACCAAAGCCATCTGGTTATGTGTGCATGCATGCATTGCCAAACCACATGAGTGAAGCACTTTCCACTTCAGCACTAACTCAGGAGGATGTTAAACAGCAGCACCTTAAGTTAGATATTTTTGAGTCAGCACATCTGGATACCTGGCATCTGAGTGTTTTAAAAGAGCTGTCCTTGGAGCTCTGTGGACTGTTAATGTTGATTTTTCAATAACTCTTGGAACACTGGGTAAGTTCCAGAGGTCTGGAAGAAAGCTAATATTGTGCCAATATTTCAAAAGGGTAAATGAGACAACCTGGGTAATTATAGGCCTGTCAGCCTGATATTGATCCTGGGCAAGATAATGAAGCAGCTGATACCTCACTTGATTAATAAAGAATTAAAGGAGAGGAGTATAATTAATGCCAAGCAACACGGGTTTATGGAAAATAGATCCTGTCAAACTAACCATCTTTTTTGCTGAGATTACAAGGTTAGTTGAGAAAGGTGAGAGTGTTTATGCAATATACTTAGTTCTGTAAGGCATTTGACTTGGTACCACATGACAATTTGATTAAGAAACTAGAATGATACGAAATCAACATGGTACACATTATATGCATTATAAACTGGCTAAATGACAGATCTCAAAATGTAACTGCAAACAGGAATCTTCTTCAAACACCTTTGGTTCTAGTGGGGTCCCATAGAGAGCAGTTCTCGGGCCTGTGCTATTTAATATTTTTATCGGTGATCTGGAAGAAAACAGAAATGTGTTTGACATGTATTATCATAGTGCCTGAGGGTGTGGCTACGCTGCAGATAAACACCCACAGCTGGACCGTATCAGCTGACTTGTGTTTATGGGGATCAGGCTGTGGGGCTGTTTAACTGCAGTGTAGATATTCAGGCTTGGGCTGGAGGCTGGGCTCTGGGCCCCCTCCTTCCAGGTCCCAGAGGCTGGGTTCCAGCTTGAGACTGAATGTCTGCACCACAATGGAAACAACCCTGTAGCCCAAGCCCTATGAGCCCGAGTCAGGCCAGCCACGGGTGTTTAATTGCAGTGTCGGCATACCCTAAGCCTGGGATGTATAACCAGGGTATCTTGAGTAGGTGTAGAATCTCAACTTTACCTACAAAAGAAGTTCTAAACTCATTGTTGCCACTCAAGGAAAAGAGTTGGGAGTTATCATGGATAGCTCTCTGAAAACATCTGCTCAATGTGCAGTGGCAGTCACAAAAGCTAACAATGTTGCAACCATTGGGAAAGGGATAGATAATAAAACAGAAAATATCATAATGCTGCTATATAAATCCATGGTGCGCCCACATCTTGAATCCTGCGTGGAGTTCTGGTCACCTCATCTCTAAAAAGATGTATTAGAATTGGAGAAAGTACAGAGAAGGGCAACAAAAATGATTAGGGGTGTGATACTGGCAGGCCAAGTGCCAGTTCATGCCAAGGATCCTATGCCTCACTGAACACTGACAAATGCATAGCTGGAAACCAGTCTGGCTCGTGTGTTACTCCTGGGAGAATTCTGCGCCACTGCACAATGCAGAATTTTGCAGAAATTAATGTTGGGTGCGCAGAATTTCCTTTCTTCCCCCACAGAAATGAGCTGCAGAGATGTTGGCTACCCCTAGGGACCACTGGACCCAGCAGAGCCCAGTTTGCAAATAGAAGACATGGCTTAGCGGGGAGGGAACTGGAGGGTTCCCAGCAACTGCAGTTCCCAGCATGCCCTGAAGGAAGGAGGTGGCAGTGTGCGGGAAACTGTGCAAGCCCCGGACCCAACATCAGGCTGTTTCTCCCTCTGGATCCCTGGGCTCTAGGAGGGTAGGGTCTGTGAGTGTCTGGGCTGGAGGGGAGGGGGTATGAGTATCTGAGCTGGGAGGAACCACGGCTGGGCTCTGAGGGGGAGGGGTTTTGGACAGGAGCGGCGCCAGGGTTTTTGCTGCCCTAGGCGGTAGCGCTCCTCCTCTGAGCATTCGGCGGCGGGGGTCCTTCCGCGCCGCCTCTTTGGGGCACTTCGGCGGCGGGTCCCAGAGCGAGTGAAGGACCCGCTGCCGAATTTCCACCGAAGACCCGGAGTGGAAGGACCCCCCCCCCCCCTGCCGAATTTCCGCTGGTGGCAAAATGCCGCCCCCCAAATCCTGCCGCCCTAGGCGACCGGATAGGGTGGCCTGGCGCGGGCGGTGGGTGTGGTTGTGGGGAGGTGGGGCTTGTGTGTGTGTGTGTGTGTGTGTGTGTGTGTGTGTGTGTGTGTGTGTGTGTGTGTAAGAGTGCAGAGAAGCAGTAACTGGGTTGTCATAGGGGTTTCTTTAATGCTCTACTCCTGGGGAAGTGTTAGTGTGTGTCTGTATTGTTACAGACATACTTGTTGACAGGTATTTTGAAATAAATTACCAAAATAATTGAAACTGGTGTTATTATATAGTGTTATTTTGACAAATAAAATGTGCAGAATTTTGCAAAATTTCAACATACTGAGCACAAAATTTTAAAATACTGTGATCAGAATTCCTCCAAGAGGAGTGTGTGTTAATAGTGTTAAAATAGACATTAGATTTTTAAAGATGTGTTTAGTGCTTGGACTTTATGAAATGCTTGTGAGTTGCTGCATATATTAATCTCACTTATATCTGTATCCCATGTTATAAAGTAATATTTAAGCATTGGCTCTGTAACTATAAAAGTGTTAGCTATGAAAATGAAACCCCCCCAGTCAGGAGAGAAACATTACCAAGTGTGAAATATCAGTTTACACAAGAGGTGTCATCTTCTGCCTAACAAAAGAAGGCCTGTACATACCTACAAACCATTGTGGAACATAAGTGGACAAAAGACTTTGTTGATTGTTTTTCCTATCCCCATGAAGCAGGGACGTGCACAAACACTCGTCCCATCACGGCTTGAACTCTGGTGGAAGGGAATAAAAATTCCTGTCAAGAAGAAATTGTCATCACGATGCTGCTTGGAATTTGGAGAGGGCAGTATTTCTAAACCTAAGCAAGGGATCCCAAGCTGCTTAGCTTGGGTTAGACCTGAGGGCCTATAGCGCTTGCACATTATAGCAGCTTCTATTACTTTTTGGAACCTAAGACTAACTCATTGGTGTGTGTATGTTACCTGCTTTAACCTGGTAAATAACTCTCATTTCCTTTTCTTAGTTAATAAGTCCTTAGTTTATTACAGGATTGGCTACAAGCATTTGTATTTGGTGTGTGATCTGAGGTGCAATTGACCTGGGGTAAATGACTGGTCCTTGGGGACTAGGAGTTACCTGAACATTGTTGTGATCTTTGGTATAAGGGACCTCTATCACAAAGGCAAGTTTGTCTGGGTGGCAAGAGGGACTGTGACCCAAGGGGACTTTCTGTGACTCCATGGTAAGGTTGTTACAGTGCCTGGCGAGTTCACACTTGGTGAAATCTAAGCACAGAACTCACAACCAGTTTGGAGTTTGTTCCCTAGTTTGTAACAGCCTGCCCTGAGCTTGGCTGCCATGTTCATGAGCCACTCCATATAGCTTGACAAGGGGAATGGAACAGATTCTATAGGAGGCAAGAGTAAACAAACTGAAACTGTTCAGCTTAGAAAAGAGACGGCTAAACGGGGATGATATCGAGGTCTAAAATCATGAATGGTGTGGAGAAAGTGAATAAGGAAGTGTTATTTACCATCTCACATAACACAAGAACCAGGGGCACCCAATGAAATTAATAGGCAGCAGGTTTAAAACAAACCAAGTAAAGTAGTTCTTCACACAATGCACGGTCAGCTTGTGGAGTTCATTACCAGGGAATGTTATGATGGTCAAAAGTATAATGGGTTAAAAAAAGAGTTAGATAAGTTCCTGGAGGACAGGTCCATCAATGGCTACTAGCCAAGATGGTCAGGGATGCCACTCCATGCTTCGGGTGTCCCTAAATCTCTGACTGCCAGAAGCAGGGACTGGATGACTGGGGATGCATCACTCACAACTGTGTTCTGTTTATTCCCTCTGAAGCATCTGGCCACTGTTGGAAGATGGGATACTGAGCTAGATGGACCATTGGTCTGACCCAATATGGCCATTCTTATGTTCTTATTGTTATATTACCTCTGTATTTAGCACTGGTGCAACCGTTAACTGGAATATTGTATCCAGTTCTGGTGTTCACAATTCAAGCAGGATGTTGATAAATTGTAGAGGGTTCAGAGAAGAGCTATGGGAATCATTAAAGGATTAGAAAACGCGCCTTATAGTGAGAAACTGAGGAGCTCAATCTATTTAGTTTAGCAAATAGAACATTGAGAGGTGACTTGATTAAAGTCCTTAAGTGCCTACATAGGGAAATTTTTTTGATAATAAATGTCTCTTCTATCTAGCAAACAAAGGTCTTACAAAATCCAATGGCTGGAAGTTGAAGCTAGACAAACTTCAAACTAGAAATAAAGTGCAAATGTTTAACAATGAGAGTAATTAAGCACTGGAACAACTTAAAAAGGATTCTGCATCACTTCAAATTTTTAAATCAAGATATTGGCTGTTTTTCTAAGGACATGCTCGAGTTCAAACCAACTATTCCCGGGAAGTCCTATGGCCTGTATAATACATGATATCAAACTAGATTATCACAATGGTCTCTTCTGGATTTAGAGTCTATGAATATGAGAAATTGTTCCATGGCTTTCTTGAGATGTGTCATAACTATAAAGGGAAGGGTAACAGCCCTCCTGTGTACAGTACTATAAAATACCCCCTGGCCAGAGACTCCAAAATCCTTTTACCTGTAAAGGGTTAAGAAGCTCAGGTAACCTGGGTGACATCTGACCCAAAGGACCAATAAGGGGACAAGATACTTTCAAATCTTGATGGGGGGAAGGCTTTTGTTTGTGCTCTTTGTTTTGGGGGTGGTTCGCTCTTGGGATTGAGAGGGACCAGACATCAATCCAGGCTCTCCAAATCTTTCTGAACAAGTCTCTCATATTTCAAACTTGTAAGTAAGCAGCCAGGCAAGGCGTGTTAGTTTATCTTTGTTTTCTCAACTTGTAAATGTACCTTTTGCTAGAGTGTTTATCTCTGTTTGCTATACTTTGAACCTAAGGCTAGAGGGGGGTCCTCTGAGCTCTTTAAGTTTGATTACCCTGTAAAGTTATTTTCCATCCTGATTTTACAGAGATGATTTTTACCTTTTTCTTTAATTAAAAGTCTTCTTTTTAAGAACCTGATTGATTTTTCCTTGTTTTTAGATCCAAGGGGGTTGGATCTTGATCCACCAGGAGTTGGTGGGAGAAAGGAGGGGGATGGTTAATTTCTCCTTGTTTTAAGATCCAAGGGGTTTGGATCGGTATTCACCAGGGAATTGGTGAAGAGTCTCTCAAGGCTACCCAGGGAAGGGAATTAGCTTTGGGAGTGGTGGCAGTGGACCAGATCTAAGCTGGTAGTTAAGCTTAGAAGTTTTCATGCAAGCCCCCACATTTGTACCCTAAAGTTCAAAGTGGGGAAGCAGCCTTGACAAGATGGAAATGGAGTAAAGAGTTTCAAAAGTTTATGGGTTTGTATGTTACAAGCCCATAGCTGAAGTGTGTCTCTGGGTAAATGCCATAAGCAAGGAGGAGCAAGGAGCCCTGCAGGATATATTAAGACCTAGAGAGAAGCAATGACTGGTAGGAGCCTCCGTCCTCCTTGTGATGCACAGTACAGATTTCTCAACGTTGTCTCTGATCTCTGTGGGTGTCTATGTCTGAATCGATGAGATAAGATAGAAACTGGTTCAAATGGAATCCAGATCTTCTAGTTTTGAGCCTTTGATTTTTAGGAGATTCCTTTGCATTTGAGCCTTTTTAGGTCCCAGGAAGCTCTGGGTCTAGTACTTCAAAGGAGAAGGACAAAGCATCCATTTGTAGTCCTTGTCTAGTTCTCACATGAACTTCTTGAAGTGAAGGTACTAACCCAGGCAGCACCTCAACACCGTGGCCTTCCCCGGCTTGTCCCACCTCCAGCCATGGCCACCCCTGATGCTTCAGAGGAAGGAGAGTAAAACAACCAACAAAGCATTGGGAGGGGAAAATCTCTTCCTGACCCCTGAAGGTGACTGGCTGAAACCCTGAACCCATGAGCTTTTAGGTACATAAGACATAAACTGGAAGTGAGCCCAGGGCTACCAAGCCCTGTTCCCTGCCATCGCAAGCAACCCCTTCATCCAGTTTCACTCATAAACTTGTCCAGCTCTCTTAAAACTAATTAAGTTATTGTGAGGCTGTTCCAGAGCCTCACCCCTCTGATGGTTAGAAACCTAATTTCCAGCCTGGCTTTATTCATGGATAGTCTGATATTGTACTTCACCTTAAATAGCTGTTCACCCTCCCCGGACACCTTTGGTCTTCCCTTGGAGTTGGAGAACCCATCTCCTGGAAGGGTGAGTTGGAGGGTCTGACTGCACTGCACCCTTGAGTTAGAATAGAGCGAAGACATGGCAGCTCAGCTCTGGGTTAGCAGCTCAAGGGAAAACCTAGAGGGGAGCCTGGGATTGAAGTCAAGCTGCTAACCAGAGCTAAAAGCAGAGTTGCTGGGTCTTCACAGCTACTTTAACCCGAATTAGCAAGTTTTGCAGCATAGTCATTCCCTGAATCTTTAATCTGTGACTTGGCCTTGAGGACAACAGCTTCCTCACATATCTACAACCATAGCAGGGTGTGCTGGCATTTCCCCTCTAGTTCTTTCTCCAAAGTTGGGAACCTCTGCCACATTCCCGACTCACTGAAACTCCCTATGTGGTGGTACTGGCTCAGCACGATGTTGGCGTGGAGGTGTGAAGGCTGTCATGATTGAAGCTCCTTGTTATTGGCCCTGTCCCAGCAGAGGGTTAGGTGGTGTTGTGTCTCAGAGCTCAGAGAAGAGTTAAAATTAACATCCTGGCCACTGAAGATCTCATGACACCCTTCGTATGCATGGAAAATTTCTGAATTGGATTTGTACCAAATACCAGTGTTAATTACATTCTGCCTACTTAAATCTCCCCTGTGCGCTTTCTTCACTTTTTTCCTTAGCTATTGTGTTGCTGTTAAACAATTACCCCAGTTTACTGTAGAAACAATAAACATTTCAGTGTAGGGTGAAGTAATCCCTCTGCATATACTTTTAAACCCATTTAACATTTTTGTGTCCTTTTGAAGCTAAAAGTCCATTGTTGGTTCTACACAGGTGCAACTGGGTATTGCAGCACTATGGTATTGTGAGATGAAGATAATTTTATTTTTTTTATCTTTAAACAGTATTTCACAATCTCTGTTGAATCCTCCCAGCCCCTCTGTAGGTATCCCCGTTTCATAGAGGACAGCACTGAGGCAAAGAGGTTAATGGTCATGTCTAAGGGCACATAAGAAGCAGGTTTCAGAACTGAGATCACAGCTCTGGAGTTCCTGGGTGTAGCTCTAATGTTCAGGCAACAACTTTCTCAACGCTGTGATTAATCAGTCCTCCGAGCCGGAGCCACATTTAGAAGCTGGGTGTCCCTGTCTGTTTGGAGGCTGCACCCTCCCTGAGGAGCACCAAGTACAATTAAACGGACGCAGTAATGGGCTTTGGAAACGGATACGTTTTCCCTGCAGTTATCTACACAGAAAAGTTTGTGCTGGTCCTAATGGGTGCAGAGTAGTAAAGTCACCCCTGCTCCCAATTGAGCCAGTTCTGCTGGGAAGTAAGTGTGTGTGTGTGTGTGTGTGTGTGTGTCACCCTCCTACTCATCTGTGTTCTCGCCAGGGACTGGGCCAGCTGGCTGTCAGTGTGGGTTGCTAGGAAACCAACATGCTTTGGTCTCAGTTTCCTTAGGACAAGACCCCAGCCAACACTTCAGGGCCTGAAACCAGCATGGATCAAAAGGAAAACACAAAAGAACAAGTGGAATGCTGTGACCCCAAACCCTCCCCCCCAGTCACCCAGCTCAAATTCTTTCCATGGGCTTGTGATTCTTAGAAATGAATCTCAAACCGTTAGGAAAGGGGCAGGCAGATCGGTCTGTGCCTGCCCCTTTCGCTTCAGGAGCAATTGCCTGTTTGCATAGGACTGGGAAGGTTGAGTCTGTAGATCCCATACAGCGAGACTCCCTTTCCCTTTTAAATTCTGAAGGCTTCACCTGTCACTCCCTCTTATTTCTGAAACTGCAGAGTGCGAGTTTTTGATTCTCTGCCCTGGGGGTAGGGGGTGTGGTCTTTGAGTATCAGGACTCATGGTGAGGGGATAAATAGCAGATTATGTATGACCTGAGTAAACCCTGATTGACCTTTCCCACTGATGGATTTGGAAAAGTCTGCTCCCAGGACACAAGGGCAATACTAGCCCTGGACTCTCCTAAAATTTCTCAGGTCTAGTCAGGAAAAGTTTGGCAACATAACTGTCAGTTAGGAGTGTGAAAAATCATAATCCCAGGTGCTGTCAAAATCCCTAGTGTAAACACAGTTATACCAGCAAAAACCCCAACAGTAGAGCCTGTGTCGTACATCTTATTTCAAAGCACAGGCAGCTGTGAGAACTTAGCGCTTCTCCAAGTCAGAGCAGGATGGCCCAGTCACAGATCGGAGCTGTAAGCAGATGGTGCATGCTCTGTTCAGGCAGGCTCCAGAGAAGTTAGCTGCCAAATGCTAGCACGTCTTTACTGAGCATGTGTAAACCGTTGTGTTTTTTTTTTTTTTAAGGGCTCATAACTTGGCCAAATTGGTGTGTTTTCATAGGAACTGCACTAGGCACATCCCTGACACCAGTGCATCCTCTGTCAAAGTTCAAGTATCTGCTCCAAAGTATTGAAGTGCTAGAGCTTTTAAAAATTCTCATTTTGTATAGGAGGGGGGCCATTTTGAAGAGGAAGGTTGTGCAGTATTTCTTAAAGGCAGTCATCATCTGGACTCACCTAATCTTTCTTGGAAGATTTTGTTCCATAGCAGGATGCCCTCAACCAATAGGTAAAATAATCCTATTCTCTCTCTCTGTCTGAAATTGGAAGCTATTTGGAGCAGGGACTGCCTAGTCTTGTGTCTTTGTTGGCACCTCACTCTGACCTATCATTATTATCCAAACTATTCACATTCCATTTGAGTGATTTTATTAAATATTAACAAACTTTCATATCCATGCATGATATTAACACAGTTTGACATTCTGATTAGCTCATAGCTATTATCAAATAGCTTCCTAACTATGTGCATTAACAGAGTTTCCTGATGGGCTACTCATATCAAATTAACTATTCTATCTATAGGATTCCTTATACCACGCTCATCACCGTAGTTTCTGAACACCTTCCAGTAGTGCAGCAAGTGATATGACTAGTATCTGTCAAATGTTTGTTCTCTCATCATCTCCCCAGGGGGAGGAGTTTTTGTTTTTGAAAGTTTTTAAAATTATATATACACACACACATTGCTATGTGTTCATGTTAGAGAAACTAAGGCCAAAGACATGTGCCTTGCACTTGGAGCGGAAGGTGGGGAGGTTTGTGATGGTCCTTGGTTCCTGGGGGAGTTCTTTCTACAGTCTTGGGCCAGCCCCCAAGACAGCTCAGTCTCTTGCACAGATGAACTTTGCTCTTATGGTAGAAAGTTCCATTGTGTCAGAGGAGTCACGTTGTCAACTATGATCTTCATCTTGGAGATTTAGGTTCTCTTAGATACCCTGGGCCCAGGCCATTGAGTGCCTGGAAGATTAGGACCTAGACCAGGGATAGTCAATTATTTTTTGTCATGATCCAGATTTCTTAGTCAACGTCCAGACTCCAGAGAAAATAATAATAATTAATAAGTAAATAAAAAGATTTGGGGGTTTGTTCAAAAGCATTTGGTGGTCTGGATTTGGCCCACGGTCCACCTATTGACTACCTCTGATCTTGGCCTTTAACTTTATTTTATATTCTATGGAAAGCTAGCATAGGGAGTGAAGGACTGGTTTGATGTGTTTGCGGTAGTCTGTGTTGCTGAGAAGTAGTGCTTTGTGCCAGCTGGATTTTCCTAAGGCATGAAGGCTTCATTCCGAGGCATATTTCATTGCTGTAGTCCAGCGAAGAGGTGACACAGGTGTATGTAACTGAGGCTGGGTAATCCATCTCCAGGATGGGACAGAGTCTCCCAACCAACTGGACATGGTAGAAGGTTACTCACAAATGCTTCTATGTGATAACTTGACATCAGTGAGGACTGATGACCGGGCCACCTTAGGTCTGTATATTTTCATTGCCGCCCTTGTTAATGCTTGTGTAGGATGGCTCAGAGCCTGATATCGTTCATTTCTGTGGTACTGGTATTCTTCCACTTGCGGAGAGAGTAAGGCCATAATCCTCTGGGGGCACTGTTGCTACTATAGGATTATCTCTCAGTATTCACTATGGCACGTTGCTGTTTTTCAACCTTTTTTCATTGGTGGACCCCCAAAAAATTTTGACTGGAGGTGCGGATCCCTTTGGAAATCTTAGACATACTCTGCGGCCCCCCTGGGGTCCGCAGTTCACAGGCTGAGAACCACTGGTGTAGGAAGTTAGTTATAAAGAAACTATGTGAAAACAGGGTATTCATCAGTCTTTGGGCTGGTCCACACTGGGGCGGGGGATCGATATAGGAAACGCAATTTCAGCTACGAGAATAGCGTAGCTGAAGTCGAGGTTTCCTAGATCGAACTAAAAGTACTTACTTCGGGTCCACGCAGCGCAGGCAGCCTCCCCGTCGACAGCGCTTCCTCCTCTCGGCGAGCAGGAGTTCCGCAGTCGACGGGGGAGCGCTTCTGGGATCGATCTATCGCGTCCAGATGAGACGCGATAAATCGATCCCAGAAGATCGATCTCTACCCGGTAGTGTGGACCAGCCCTTTGTCATTGTCACAGTTCAGGGCAGCTGCACCTGTATTCTCCCTCTGAGGTCCAGAAAGGGCACCTCTCCTACGCTTCTCTCTCTCCAGCCATCATCTCTCTTGGGCAGTGACACACATCTCTCCCTCCAGATTGCACAGTTCCCTGCTTATGCTGTGAATTCCCCAGCAAGTCAGATAACTTGTATCATGCTAAAAAGCTTACCAAAGATAACCTTCCCCCCATCTCACAAGGGCTCTGGTGAGTCCTTCCAGCCATTCCCTAGGGATTGGCCCAGGCCTGGGACAGAAGTCCTGTCCCTTTGCTGGATCAGAAAAAGGCCCTGAGTCTGTTTAAATTCAGGCCTTTTATCCAACAGTCCTTTCTCTGTCTGTTGGCCTCTGGCAAATCCAGTTTGAACTAGCAGATGCAGGCACCCCCAGGGGTGGTAGTTCTCTGGAGGTGCTACCACCTGAGTGAATTTGCCTCCCCCTCCCCCCCATGTTCTTAGTTTCTGGATGGCCGTGGTTACCCTCCCCCATGGAATTGGATACAATCCCTAGCCCAAATGATACATAAACTTAGTACAGTAAATCTCCCAAAGATATTGCAGGAGATTGCCGAATCTGTCACAATCACAACACTTGTAGCTTTCATTTGATTTGAGATAGTTGAAACAAATAGTGAGCAAAGGAAGTCTAATCTATGTCCAAAGCATTTCCTTGAATAAAATGAGCATAACCTAGTTGGGTCTGGCTGGCTCCAGTTTCCTGTGTAACTTCTGAAGCATTATTACACTGGCCCCTCGTTGTCCACATGTCCTAGCCTGCAAAAATCTCCTGCAACTACTCGGCCAGTAACACGATCACAAAGCAGTGTCTCATCATACTGCATCGTTGAGTTTCTGCGGAAGATCATTTCTTTCATATGAGTGCATAAAACCTACTGCAGTGCTTTCAACCAGAGCCTTCAGGAAACTCTCTGCTAGTGAATGCATTGGGCACCAGCCCCTCAGTAGGAGAGACAGGTTGGGTTTTTCTTTCTGCTCTGCTTTATCCTCTTCCCCTGATCAAGCAACAAACAAAAATTACCTTGTAGGTACACTTTGGGGTCAGTGAATCCACTTCAGGTTCTAGCCATGCTTCCTTTCTGTCACTGCCTAGATCGTTCTCACGGTGCTGGGATCCCCATTATTTCTGAATGCCGCATACAGTTTCAAGAGCCCCATGCTATCTGTTTCTTTTCCTCTGATTGTGTCTTTTTTCACCTGAGTTACCCTGGATAGGAGCCCAGCCTGTTACTACATTTCTCTTGTCTGGCCTGCTTGCTTTGGTGCTGCAGCTGGACTTGTCCATTTGCTGCTTGCCCTTTACCTACCCCTCTTGGCTTGGAGCTGTGAGAGCAGCTCCTTCTCAGAGTTGGAGGAGTGTAGACTTTCATGCCACTCTTGTCACCTTTAAACATACAGCACCCCTGTTAAGAGCAGCTCCAGCTGAGCATTCCTTCTCACATGGGTACGCTAAGTCAAGAGGGCCTGTCTGCTCACTGGGGGGTGTTTTGCTGAGTTCCAGTTCTAATTTCAGGTCACCTGAGGGCGTTCACAGATTGGGAAACAAGAATAACTAATGGCATGGAAAATGTCTCCTATGAAGAGATTACAGGGATCCAGCCTACAATTTCAGGAACCCTCGGTTTTCTTTTCCTCTGATTCTGGGTTTGTTTTTGTTTTTTTTCTTTTTCCAGCTGCCCATTTTCTCCATTGACCAGGTAGAGAAGATGTCTAAGAAGGGGTATGATAAAAACATACAAAATATAAATGGTATTGAAAGGGGGCATATCCCTTTGTCCTCTCATAATACAGGGACAAAGGGACGTTCAATTCAATTGAGAGGTCGCAAATTTAAAATTGATGTGGAAATACTTCTTTACAACACACACTAAGACTGTGCAACTCACTGCCACAAAATAAACTCTTGCTCTCGGTGATAACAGGATTCAAAAAAGGATCAGACATTTTTATGAATAACAAGAGCCAGACTTGTCCTAGTGAATATTTTAGGAAAATTGTGGAAGGGATATAAACCCTTGATCTTCAGGGCATAAGCCAACTTCTAACTATTGGAAGTTAGGCAGAAACTTTCCTTGGGAGCAGGTTATTCTGTAAGTGTCAACAGCAAGGTTTCTTGCACCTTCTTCTGAAGCAACTGATGGCCACTTTCGGATGCAGGATACGGGATTAGGTGGCCCTCTGGTCTGATGCATTCTGACAGTTTAGACATTCTGCTTTGGAAGAATGCCACTGCTATACCCGTTGTCTGCATTGCATGTCGTTTCCAAATGTTTGTGTCAAGTTTTTGGTGGGTGATGATATTGTAAACGGAGAGGCCCTTAGAGAGTTAGGTCTCATGGACACAGATCACATCCTCCAGCACAAAAATTAATCTCTTGAAGCATTCTAGGTGTGTTTCTAACGACTGCATTAAGTGTTGCACTCTGCAGGCTAGCGAGGGAAGTGTGTTCACTTGTCCCCTCTGCTGGAACTGCATTGTCCACCCCTTGCTCCTCTTGTGCTCTTCCAAAACAAGCTTGCTTTATACCTTTCTGCCTGCACGGGTCAATCCAACCCAAAAGCAGGTAGGACACTACTATTCTAAAAACTCCATAGCAGTCTCTTAAAGATCTTCTGAACAAAAGATACATGCTTCTCAGAGGTCAAAGGAAGCTATTGAGGATTTGCAGCGCAGGTGGAAAGACGCATACACATTTCAGTGGTAACATGGAAAATAAATAAATAAACCAGATCTCCTCCTCCCTCCCCTCACTACTGTTGCAACCACTTAGGGCAGGGGTCTCAAACACTCGGCTCTTGTGTGTGGCCCGCCAAGCTCCCCGCGCCCCCCCTGCCCCTCTGCCTACCTGTGGGATTGCCTCCTGACGCTGCGAGCCTCACGCTGCTCTCTGAAGCAGCCGGCAGCACGCCCCTTCGGGCCGGCGGGAAGGAGGCAGAGGGCTCTGGCATTGCCTCCTTCCAGGCACCGCCCCCCGCAGCTCCCATTGGCTGGGAACAGGGAACCGCGGCCAATGGGAGCTTCGTGGGAGGTACCTGGAGGAACGGCAAGAGCAGCACAAGCAGGGAACCCTGAGCCCCTCCCCCTCCCCCAGGGGCTGCAGGGACACGGTTCCAGCTGCTTCCTGGAACGAAGCAGCGCGGAGCCGGGGGCCAAGGCAGGCAGGGAGCCTGCCCTGGCCCCAGGGAGCGCCACTGCCACCCCGGAGCCGCTCTAGGTAAGCGGCATCAGGCTGAAGCTCACACCCTGAACCCCTCCTGCACCCCCAACTCCCTGCCCTGAGCCCCCCGCCACATCCCACACCTCAACTCCCTGCCCTGAGCCCCCTGCCACATCCTGAACCCCTCCTGCACCCCCAACTCCCTGTCCTGAGCTCCCTGCCACATCCTGAACCCCTCCTGCACCCCCAACTCCCTGCCCTGAACCCCCTGCCACATCCCGCACCCCTCCTGCACCCCCAACTCCTTGCCCTGAGCCACCTGCTGCACCCTGCACCCCGACCCCCTGCCGCACCCCTCTTGTACCCCACACACCAACTCCCATTTTATTAATCTGTATTTGAACAGCTGTAGTACCTTTAAGGTGAGGATCACAAAGCACTTCAGAAACATTAACTAAGCCTCATAACACTGTAAGGTGACAAAGGTAAGGGATCTTTAGTTTAGTGTTTGCTTTTCCTGCCACTGAAATGCAGTAGTGTCTAGGGTAGAACTAAGCAACTTTTTAATAACTTTGACAGTTGAGGAGAGAAAAATGAATAGAATGTAACCATCTGAGCTGGGACTTGGCCAGGGAGCAGGAATAATTTACACTTTTATTCAGTTGCTCTGGGATTTTTCCATAGTAGTAACCATAGAGTAACTCTGATTAAAAATTATCAGACAGGTTAAACACAAATCTGATATTTGGATTTTATTAAAACATTTGATATCTCAAAATCATGACCTGAAACATTCAAATTGGCGTGGCTAGAACAGAGTTATGGGGGCTAACAGTAAACCGAACAGTAGTGAGGAACAGCAATGACATGCGTTTGAATGGCATCTGGGGTACAAAGCTGGGTGGTAAGGCCAGTGTTCATTAACATCTTTCTTAATGAGCTGAAAGAAGGAGTAAACAGCATCCAGATGTAGTTCATTGATGATACTAACTTGATAAGGCCTGAGAAATAATTCTGAGGAACCTAGAGATACTGGGAATGTAGGCAGGAAATTACCAAATGAGATTCAACATAGAAAAATGCAGCTACTACATCTTGGAGAAAATACTCTGTAATGAGGCTACTCCGGGCAAGGGAGAAATTGGAAGCAGTGATACAGAAAGAGAACTAGGGGTGACAGTGGGCTGTGAATCAGAGATGAGTTTGCAATGTGATATGGCTGTGAAAAAGCCATTGCAATAGTGCAGCGGTTATATATGGAGATATACCTATCTCATAGAGCTGGAAGGAACCTTGAAAGGTTATCGAGTTGAGTCCAGTCCCCTGCCTTCACTAGCAGGACCAAGTACTGATTTTGCCCCAGATTCCTAAATGGCCCCCCTCAAGAATTGAACTCACAACCCTGGGTTTAGCAGGCCAATGCTCAAACCACTGAGCTATCCCTCTCCCCAAACTTCTCAAAAGTTCTCAAACTTCATTGCACTATGACCCCCCCCTTCTGACAACAAAAATTACTGCATGACCCCAGGAGGGGGGGCCCGCCCAAGCCCCACCACCTGGGGCTGGGGGGCCACAGCTGAAGCTCAAGGGCTTCTGCCCTGGGCAGAGGGCATGTAACTTGGCCCACCTGCCCAGAGCTGAAGCCCTCAGGCTTCAGCTTGGGCCTCATCAAATCTAACATCAGCCCTGGTGACCACATTATAATAGGATCACAACCCACTTTGGGGTCCTGACCCACAGTTCGAGAACCCCTGTAATAGTGGGCTTCATGTCCAGAGGTAGCCAAACCTGGCCCTGGATGTGGACAGGAAATAAGTCAGCATCTCATCTCCTGCTTCTTCCATTAATTTTTCCTGCAGATGTAACCCTTTCCATGACAGAGTACATCTTTTATCTGTCCACTGTTCACACCACTGAACCAATTAACCTTTCAGAACCAGAACGCATGCCTCCATTTCCCTTCTCTGGAGTTTATAAGCTGGGCTCACCTGCAAGTTCAAGGCATTTGTGAAGTTGAAGTATAACAGTCTTAGTTTTCACATTCTTTCTAAAAACAAAGGAAATGTCCTGACCCAAAATGTTAAGATAGTAGTAGTTATATTATTTAATTAAACATTCTTAGAATGTTAATTATTTTTTTTTTTAAAATAGTTGCAATCCTGGAAATTCAGAGTGAAGATTTCAGATTGCTGAGCCTAAACCCACCTAGTGTTGCCTGTCTGGCTAATTTTGTGAACTGCACTTTTGGACGTGAAGTCTCCTGGCATGTGTGTCTGGAGGGCAGGACTGGGAATCAATTCAAGATGGCGGTAGGGTTGCCAACTTTGTAATATTTAAAAATCAGACACTCCAGCAGGAGTGCTGGAACTTCCCCTTCTCCTTGAGGTCCTGCTCCTGCCCTGCCCCTTCCCCCTGAGGCCCTCCCCCCCCCGCCCCCTCCCCCCCCGCTTTTCTCCCCCCCCCCCCCCCCCCCCCCCTGCTTTTCCCCCCCCCCCCCCCCCCGCATGGGTCTGGTGGGACTCACCTGCGGAGCCGGAGCTGGGAGCTGCTGCCACCCAATGCAGGTAAGAGGTGGCCCCAGCTGATGACTTGACGCCTCCCCGCCTGCCCTGCCCGCAGTGACTGGACTTTGGGTGACTGGACACAGTTAGGTCCCCTTTTTGACTGGACTTCCTAGTCAAAAGCTGGACACCTGGCTACCCTAGCTGGCTGTCAGAGGGAATAATGCATCCTCTAAACAGAAAGCAGGTTTTGCTCTTCCTGTATGAAAAGCTAACAAACAACCCTGCTTTCCTCCACCTGAAACCCCTTGTTTTTCCAACCCCCAGACTTCATATACATCTTCCTCCCTCATATCAGCCATTGATACTCTTCCAGTTCACCTGGTGGTTGTAGCTAAACAACCAAAATGTGCCTGTTCATACTGTATAGAATAGTATAAGGAAGCAGGATCTTTGGGCCAGGACCTGTCTCTGGCCATCACCTCCTCCCCAACCCCAGGCTTGCTTCTTCCTGCTCCTATCCGGCCACAGTGAGATTAAGCTTTTTGGATTGCTGGTCTCTTGCTCCTCCTAAAATGGTTGAGAGAAGAAATGCACGGAGGAAGGACAAGTATTAGCCCCTGGGGTTGGTACTGCGGAGTTGCACAGATATGGAGTTTGCATAGCTTCATCTTAGTGCTGTACATCTTAAAACATACGCTTTGCTGTTGCACTTGCCAAGGAGTAGCTTTTAAAAATCATGTTCAACGTTTTCGTCTGATGTCTACAGTGACTGTTCCTCATTGAGGACTAACCCCCTGGAAAGCATGACGTTTGTAAAGCTGTATCTGATAGGCCTGGTCCACACTAACCCCCCAATTCGAACTAAGGTACGCAAATTCAGCTACGTTAATAACGTAGCTGAATTCGACATACCTTAGCTTGAACTTACCGCGGTTCAGACGCGGTCCACACGCGGCAGGCAGGCTCCCCGTCGACTCCGCGGTACTCCTCTCGCTGAGCTGGAGTACCGCAGTCGACGGCGAGCACTTCCTGGTTTGACTTATCGCGTCCAGACCAGACGCGATAAGTCGAACCCGGAACTTCGATTCCCAGCCGCCGAACTAGCGGCTGGGTGTAGACCAGCCCTTAGTGGCGAGCAAAACCTCCCTAATTTAGCTTAGTCTCAAACTTTCCAAAAAATTGACTTTTTGGCTGAGACTAAACCATCTGCAAACATCACAGTATTTGCAATAGTGAAAGCTACTGTAAGTACTGCAGATGTCAGTGCAGGAAAGCTTTCCTGTGAGGCTTTTAGTCATGTCTATCATTTGCATAGTGAAACTCTGTTGACTGCTTTGAAAATTTACCTGCTGATGTCGTTTATGTAAAACATGCATCACCTGTGCCAATTTTCCAACAGTATTTTGATCTCTGGGCTCTGGTGATTCAAGCTTCCCTCTTAAGCTTTGATTTGTACACAGGCTCTTGTTCGTTCTTGCTGCAGTTTACACTTATGATCAACATTTTTCCTCGTAATGTAAATTGATCGGGATTAAGGTTGCCTGCAAACAGCATGGCTGTCTCACCTGTCCTGCTAAACAGCAAAGAAGTCTTGATGGAGAAAGGTAAATAGATGATCAGAGACTTCTGCAGTAGCAGCAGGGCGGGGGAGGGTGGATTGTGAGGTAGCAGGAGAGGTCTAGAGCAGGGAAGTGTAGTGCCAACTCTTGTGACTTTATCATGAGTCTTGTGATATTTGTTGTTCTTTTTGAAGCTCCAACTCCTGGAATCAGGTAATTACACTAGAATTCCGCTTTCATTTAAAAAATAAGCAAATTCCTAGCCTTCCTGGTTGCAGAGAGAAGCTTGAAAATCCCATCAGAGTGCCCCCAGAAGGCAAATGAAAAGACAACAAACCAAATGTGTCCCGTTTTCAGCAGTTAAATGAATTTTAAGCCAATAACGATTTTGGGGGTTTGACTCAGATATTTTTGAAGGCTTGGGGCTGGTGATACTGAATAAAGGGGGACACTGAGTGCTCAAGTCATTCCACTCCCATTCCTGTTCATCTCTGCAGTGGTCGTTCACACACACGAATGAGGGATGACAGTTAACAAGGGAGAGGATTGAGAGGAGGACGACTGCCGGGGTGGAACGTCCTGAAACGTGCACATTTTGTTAGTTTGTCTTTGGATTTTTAAAAGCGAAAGATGTTGACCAAAAGAAGTAAGTCTTGAGGTTTGAGAGCAACACTCGCCAGAACAGTTTTGATCCACATACGTGGGACACTAGGAGACGTACCATTGACTGTGACTGTTCGCTCGTTATTGAGTTTGCTAATGACAGTAGCATGCCGCTACATTCATCTGCCTCGGTATTGAAGCATGTGCTTGTTAGAAACATTCTGTGGAGGCTATTCAGACTCGAGGGGATTGGAAAGCTCTTAAAATTGTGTTTTTAGGAAGGAATTGCTCCGGTATGGCTGCCAATCTCGTAATGGAATAGTGTGGGAAAGGAGAAGACCATAACTGCAAGCAGGATGCCAAGTGAGCTGAGCTCCATCACTACAACTGTCTTTTGTCATGTGTTTATACAGTGCCTAGCCCAAGGAGTCCTGGTCTGAGAGTAGGGACCGAATCTGCCACCACAAGACACAATAATTTGCCAGATGGAAACTGGCACTTTCAGCCACCCGGTTTTACTCCGTTCGTGTCTCCTCCTGTTGTTTGTTTGACTCTTGGCCCCAGGACAGCAGTGTTTTCTTCCTCTTGATCCATGACTTTCAGAGGAGGAAGTGGCTGGTGGATAAAACTGAGCAAAGAGGCTTTCCAGGGACTTGCTAAAGAAAGTGGGAGGGATCCTGGTGATACTTGTACGCATGTAATGAGCATGCAGAGTCTTTCACCTACCTGACTCTTCTGTGATGAATGATTAATTCATGTTCTCAGGCCAACTGCGCAATTAAGCTAAGGAGAGGAAAAAGTCCAAGTTAAACCTAATTTGGCCCCATCTTGTTTTCTGTTAATCTATGCTGTTGTGTGTCCGTCTGTCCCTGGAGAGTGTGGGGGGCTTGCTGCTCACTGAAGCCTGCATAAACAATGTCCTTGTTAAGAGCTGATCGGTTTAGGAAGGCCATGTGAAGAAGCCAGCCTGCCAAAGACGGCGAAAACTGGTGCTGTTGCCTCCCTCTGGGCTTTAGCCCCTCCTCATTAAGCTGTTCCGGGCTATTGATTGGGAGCTTGTGTTTGGAAGAGTCTTACTTACTCCATGCATTATCTTGACAGATTGATCAGACCTGATTGAGAACCTCTTAAAGGAACGAACAGCTGTAATGGGAAAGTTGGACTCTGTCATCCGTTAGGATGATTCTGGGAGTGAGAAGAACAAGGCTGACATCTTGGAGCAATTGTATTTACAATTAACATGGCTGAAAACGATTGCCTCTATTGATCCCCCCTTCCTGCAATTACAGCCCCATTGTTTACATTCCAGCACTTCGGTTATAAAAAGGAAATTCAATAATTATTGCATTATTTAAAGTTAAAGTGCCACAGAGTTTGCTGGCTACGCTTGCTGGTTGATTTAACGTTCAGTAAAATCCATGTTGAGCTCTCCATCTTTAGGCTGAACAATATTGGCTTTTAATGAGACTTAAAGGGGTGGGGGAGCAAAACCCAGTCTGCTAGGTGTTTGTCTGGGTTGTTTATGGGGGAAACTCAAAAGTACTTCAGAGTAGCCAAAGGTATTGTCCTTCCCTCTTCACCACAAGCAACAGCCTCATGGCCACCAGAGAGAGCATGTCTGGGCCAGCCACCTTTCATCTTACTCTGAACCGCAATGGGGACATCTCCCCTCCCTTGCTTCCCTCTACTGGCATATGTGGGGTACACAGGGGAGATTGAAGGTTCAAGGGGGTTATTGATAGGCCAATAATGAGGTAGAATGAAAAGCTTTTCTCCAAAGTGTGAAAAGACTGTGATGGGTCTTATCCTTTCTGGGTAAGATGGCTTGCTTTTTCCAACAGGCTGATCCAGGACTCGATTAATAAATAACTAAAGGAGGGTAAAATAATTAATGCAAATAAACATGGGTTTATGGAAAATAGATCCTGTCAGACTAACTTGATATCTCTTTGAGATTACAAATTTGGTTGATAAAAGTAATAGCACTGACATAATATGCTGAGATTTCTTAAGGTATTTGACTTGGTACCGCACAACATTTTGATTCAAAAACTAAAATGATAGAAAATTACCATGGCACACATTAAATGGATTAAAAACTGGCTACCAGATTGGTCTCAAAATGTAACTGTAAACGGAAAATTTGCCATCAAATGGGTCTGTTTCCAATGGAGTCCCGCAGGGATCTGTCCTTGGCCCTACGCTATTTAACATTTTTATCAATGACCTGAAAGAAAACATCAGATCATCACTGATAAATTTTGCAGGTGACACACAAATTGGGGGAGTGGTAAATAATGAAGAGGACAGATTACTGATTCAGAGCTATTTCAATTGCTTGGTAAACCAGGCACGAAGAAATAGTATGTAGCTAAACGTAAATATATATACATCTAGAAACAAAGAATGTAGGCCATGCTAACGAGCTGGGGGACTCTACTCTGGGCAACAGGGACTGAAAAAGATTTGGTGGTCGTGGTGGGTAATCAGTTGAACATGAGCTCCCAGTGTGACTCTGTGGCCAAAAGAGCTAATGTGATCCTGGGTGCAGAAACAGGAATCTCAAGTAGGAGAGGAGAGGTACTGGTATGACCTCTGCTGGAATCCTATGTCCAGTTCTGGCACCCACAATTCAAGAAGGATGTTGATAAATTGGAGAGGGCTCTGAGAAGAGCCATGAGAATGATCAGAGGATTAGAAAACCTGCCTGATAGCGATAGACTCAGAGCTCTGTCTATTTATCTTAACAAAGAGAAGGCTAAGGGGTGACTTGAGTAGAGTCTAAAAGTATCTACATGGGGAACAAATATTTAATAATGGGTGTTTCAGTCTAGCAGAGCAATGTATAACATGATCCAAGGGCTGGAAGTTGAAGCTAGACAAATTCAGACTGGAAACAAGGTGTAAATTTCTACCAGTGAGAGTAATTAACCATTGGAACAATTTACTGAGTGTCATGGTGGATTCTCCATCACTGGCAATTTTAAAATCACGATCAGATGTTTTTCTAAAAGATTTGCTGTAGGTGTCGTTTTTGGGGAGTCCTCTGGCCTGTCTTTTACAGGACATCAGACTAGATGATCTTAATGGTCCTTTCTGGCCTTGACATCTACTATGCAGCATTACCTTCAAGGAGACAGGTAACATGATAGCAGATTCTAAGACCTAAGACCCTGCACAGAGACGTAGGGCTCTTCTCAGTGATGCTGCATGAAGGTGCACTGTAATTACTGCGGAGTCATACTGTTAGTTGGGTTCAGTTATTGCCAAGTAGGATTTAAGAATGGGAGCATCCCCCTTAGGGGGAAAAGAAAGCGAGGACCTGCAGAGAGAACCTTGGCAACAGCATATTGCCCCGTTGTGATATTTGATGTTTTTCTTAAGGTCCCAGCTACGGGGGCTGTGATCACATCAAAATCTCAGCTTTATGTATTTATTTATTGGGGGGGCGGAATATGTTTCTAGCCCTTAGAGTTGTGTAGAAAAATATAGACAACATGAACCTTAAAGGCTCAAAAGGCAAATAAAGACCTAAATTTGTTTTTAAGAACCTCATGGCTTGTTCAGTGATTGGAATTGGCAGTACTAGGAAATCTTGAGTTTGGGGAGAAAATTTTAGGGTGAAGACTATGATGTCTGGTTACAAAAATGACCAATGAACCCAAACTGCAGACAGGTGGGGGACAGAAGGTCTGGACTTCATACAGTGTGTGCAAACTGTTCAGAGCAAGGTGGGAATTCCTGCTTGGAGGCATGTATAAAGGCAAGGAAATGGAGGGCTTTCAAGGTGAGGGTATGGAGATCATGTCTTTGTGAGCAGTACACGGTTGAAGGACATGCGAGGAGTTTGGACACAGTGAAAGTTCTTCTTTTGAACCTGCTGCAGTGAAAATAAATTATTCCTTGTTCCTGCAGACATCTGGACAGGCATGCCCAGCAAGGGGCTGGTGGTGAGCAGGTCCACCCCGTTTCAGCAGTCAGCCAGCATGTGTTCTCACTGTAGTTAGTTTCACCGGCTTCTCAGATGGCTCCAGGAAATTCCAGCAGGGGCTGCAGGTGTGAAAGGAGAGTAAGATGAATTGAGCCAGCTCTGATTTTTATGGCGTGCTTGGAACAGGCCAGCATCAGACAGCTGCTCCACATGACTTTCATTAAGGATCCAAATTCTTGTGTACAAGGATTGTATGATTTATCTAGTGCAGCTTATGGCTCTGCGGGCTCTGATCCCTTCCCTTAGTCACAATATTCTGCATACATGGGTCCTAGCCTCAGACTCTCGGGATCGATATTTTCGCGTCTTATCTAGATTTATAGATTATAAGGCCAGAAGGAACCACTGTGATCATCTAGGCTGACCTCCTGTATAACACAGACCAGAGAACTCCCCTGAATTAATTCCTCTTTGAACTCAAGCAGATCTCTTAGAAAAATATCCAGTCTTGATTTTAAAATTGCCAGTGATGGAGAATCCACCATGACCCTTGGTAAATCGTTCCACTGGTTAATTAATCTCGCTGTTAAAAATGTGCAGTTTATTTCTAGTTTGAATTTGTCTAGCTTCGACTTCCAGCCATTGGGTTGTGTTCCACCTCTTTCTGTGCGATTGAAGAGCCCTCTAATATCAATTTTTGTTCCCAGTGTAGGGTATATATAAACTGTGATCGTCACCCCTTAACCATCTCCTTTTTAAGCTGAACCGGTTGAGCTCCTTGAGTCCGTCATTAGAAGGCAGGTTTTCCAATCCTTAATCGTTCCTGTGGTTATTCTCTGACCCCTCTCCAATTTATCAACATCCTCTAGCTTCGCTGGAGTTCCTCATCGCATACAGAGTTACAGCCTGGTGGTAAAAATGGAGTCCTTATGGGCATATGAAGTGCTTTCCACATAACCCCAGTGTCAGGAATTTGTATCTATGGTATCCAGTGGGCCCCAAACTGTGGGGCACACTCTCCTAGGGGGCTACAGAGGACTATTCGTGGGAGCATGTGGCAGGGCCAGGGCGAGCTGCCACAGGGGGCGGGGAAGGAATACCACGCTTCCAGCCCTGCCCGCAGATCAGCTCCGCCCTCATTCCCTCTCTGCCCCCAGCCCAGCTCCACCTTCCGCCCAAGCTCCGCTGCTGAGGAAGCCTTGGCTGTGCAGTAGTGCAGGGGGCCGTGGACAGATTCTCTTACTGGTAAGGGGGACGCGATTGGAAAAGTTTGTGCACCACTGCAATGGGCAGACTGAATTCAGAGGGCCACATTCTACCCTCCACTGCCCTGGTGCGACCCTGTATTACTACATTCAAATCCAGGGAGAGACTGTCCCTTTGTCATTAGGGTAACAGTGCCATCCTGTTTCCAAGGTTTGTTCCTGAACCTCCGCCGGTCCGGAGTTGGAGGCAATGAGGCTAGCATGTGCTGTCCACCAAGACCTCGCCCACACAGCTGCGAGTGGGCCAGTACGTGTATGTGTACAAGGGCTTTTGAAGTAGTCTGGATACTTGGTTTTCTCTTTTGTCCCATCTTGGGGAGAGGCGAGTGCTAAATGGGACGGATCTGTCCAGATACGAGTGTCCCGGAGGCATGGCAGACTCTGGTATTTTGTGCTTGCATTTGGCTCCTGCTCACCTTCCTCTTGCAGCTATGTTTAGTAATTCTTTTAACATCTCTCTTTTTTAACTGACATTTACCAGTGCATCAATTACAGCGACTCCCGTGCTGGAAGGAAGGCTGCATGAGAAGAGAGGTGCAAGCCTCTGCTCTTTAACAGTACTCCTTTCTTTCACAAGACCTCTTCGAGGAAACTTGTATCTCAAAGTTCTAAAAGAAGAGACTAAAGACCCCTCTTTGGGCACTGATCTTCAGTACACTGGGGAAAGTACTGGATAATGTTCAGTCAGCTATCATTCTTGATATGAAATGAGTCCCATCGATTTGTAATACTAATGTACTGCCATGAACCCACGGCCAGTATTAGTAGTATAGAGTGGAGGGATGGGGGGAGAGGGAGCATTCTAGTTATTTATGTTGAGCCTAAGTGGGGCATGGTTTTGGGGGAGTATCACAACGTATAACCCTGACAGAGTAGAGCAGGCATGTTTAAAATGATCCCTTTGCAGCAGGTTCCCCCAGTCCACCTGATCCCTCTGGGCTCCTGCAGACTGCCTACCCCGTCACCTCTAGGAGACTGGAGGCATGAAACAAGACATGAAAGCAAACCAGCTCTCTTGGACTGAGCGCAGGAGGTGTAGGAGTTCTCTCTCCCCAGGGTCCCCTCCATGGGATCTGAGCAGCACTAGGGGAGAGAGGGAGGGAGGTTTTTCCAATTCTGCTGCGCCTCAAGCCTCCAGCTATCCATCTTCCCTTTCTCTTTTTGTGGGACTCAAGAGGGAGAGCCCCAGTTCTGTGGCCCCTGGAAAGGCAACAAGAGAGGAGCCACACTACTATGTACCTCCTGGCTCTGCAGGCGAGGAGCCCTGATCCTTGGTACTTGTAATGGGTTAGAGAAGTGAGGCTGCCTTTTTGTGGCGCTTAGGAGACCGGGGGCACCAGGACTCTTCCATAGGGTGGTGGGTAGGAACTGGTTAGCAGATCTCGTGGCCAGCAGACTGAGGGGGCAGAGTATTCCCACCATTGACCCTCTAAGGTTTGTTAGGGTTGGGGCTCCAATCTTGTGGGGTCCCGGGGATCTGCCGTAGCAGCACTCCTCTTCAGCAGACCGAGGATCTTCTACAATAAAAACAGGGAGAAGTTCCGATGAGGTGAAGTGAAGGTTGCAGGCACAGTCTGTTGTGTGTTTCTAAAAAATAACAAACATTACAAAGCAGGCAATTCACAGTGAATGTTGCACTTCCACAACAGGCTAGAGTTACGCTTTACATAGGCACCAAACCTTTGACTTGGACACACTGAAGATGGCTCATAGATTTTAGGCAGAAGAGAGCATTTCGTTCCACTGCACTGTCACTGGGAAGTAGGAGTCTAGTGTCTTAATGCTACAGTAGGAATTGGCTTCCCGCACAGTATTAGTAATAAACTTACTGTACACATTCAAAAGAACACTTTCAAATTCAAAGCAGACCTGCTAAGCTCAAGTTAGCAGTTCAAGAACTGTGTGTTAATTAACAAATTAAAGATAATTATGTGGGTAAGGTGTCCTACATTATTAACGCTATTTTTTTAAAAGCGTTGTATACATACATGCCTGGATAAGTGTAGCTAGTTTCTGTCTTGATGCATTTATTTGTATTGCAGTAGTGTCTAGAGGCCCCAGTTGAGATCAGGGCCACATTCTCCTAGGCGCTGTACAGAGTAAGAGAGAGAGAGTCTCTGCCCTGAAGAGCTTGCAGTTTAAATACAAAAGAAAGAAAGGGGGGTGGGGTTTGTTAGGAGGGGATTAAATGGAAAGACAGAGGAGGGGCCCCGCATTGAAGGGATGGAGGTGAGGAGAAAAGGGGAAGGGAAGGAAGGGGAAATGGAGTATAGTGTCATTCCTTCTCTCAATTGTTTAAAAATTACATTGTCCACAGTAATAGGCTGGGAATGTTTATTACGCTGGTACTTATCAGAACAGAATCCCACACACAACCTTCCAGGACAGATGTTCATGAACAAGAATTGGAAAGTTAGTCCATCAATCCGAGGGTCAATTTCACCATCACTCTCTTAACTGATTTCTTTCACTTAGAGAGCAACTGAGCAGATTGATTTCTTTAAGATGAACTGTAAAAATAACATTACGCAACACTTTCTGAATCAGTCTGAGAAACTACAGAGTTACAATGTAGGCTGTCTAGTTATTTGAGTTCAAGAGGGCGTGAAACCGTTAAGAGGTAAACGGGTGGGGTCCGCGCAGTCTGCCCGGAGGATTCAACCCGGCGGGTTCGGTCGGCCGGCCCGGGACGACGGATCCCCCTCGCCCCCCTCCGGGGGGTGTCGGGAGGGGACCGCCGCCCGGACGGCCCCGGCCCCCGTCGGGCGCATTTCCACCGAGGCGGTGGAGCCCAGCGCCGAATCCCCGTCCCGCGGTGGGGCGCGGGAAATGTGGCGTACAGAAGACCCACTCCCCGGTGCCGCTCTCGGGGGCCCAAGTCCTTCTGATCGAGGCACAGCCCGTGGACGGTGTGAGGCCGGTAGCGGCCCCCGGCGCGCCGGGACCGGGTCTTCTTGGAGTCGGGTTGCTTGGGAATGCAGCCCAAAGCTGGTGGTAAACTCCATCTAAGGCTAAATACT